>NC_084618.1:56542210-56774710 GCF_033978795.1 Nerophis ophidion
ATTTATGTTGTATTCTTTATCAATAGGTTGCTTATAAAACCTCCTTACAAATATAATTTCTAAATTGTTTTATGTGTTTGTGAATTTTATCTCAATGACTTTGGTTTTGTTTAGCAATAAGATTTTACTTTACACCATTCTGTCTCAGGCTTCACGGTGGTAGAGGGGTTAGTGCGTCTGCCTCACAATACGAAGTTCCTGCAGTCCTGGGTTCAAATCCAGGCTCGGGATCTTTCTGTGTGGAGTTTGCATGTTCTCCCCGTGAATGCGTGGGTTCCCTCCGGGTACTCCGGCTTCCTCCCACTTCCAAAGACATGCACCTGGGGATAGGTTGATTGGCAACACTAAATTGGCCCTAGTGTGTTAATGTGAGTGTGAATGTTGTCTGTCTATCTGTGTTGGCCCTGCGATGAGGTGGCGACTTGTCCAGGGTGTACCCTGCCTTCCGCCCGATTGTAGCTGAGATAGGCGCCAGCGCCCCCCGCGACCCCGAAAGGGAATAAGCGGTAGAAAATGGATGGATGGGCATTCTGTCTCATACTGATCCTAACAGGCTTCCATAGCTCGTCTTTTTTCTGTTCCTTGCATTGCAACTTCTCTGTCTTCTCCCTAAAATATATCCAGAAAAAACATGTATTTTACAGTACATTCGATATCAACACATATATAACCAAGCATGGGTCCCACACAGGAGCCCCCATTTCTAGTTGGGTTATTGAGCCAAATATATTTGGTACATTACAGTCACACAGTTACAAGATAATTGTATCAATTTGATATACCTCATCGACCAGAATTTTAAGTATTTTTTTGAACTACAAAATGTCTTAAAAACGTGTTAGAGTTGCACATGGTTGATGTTGTTGTGACCCCCAGGATGCAGAGAAGCCGGGTGATGTGCACATTAAAGTTATTAGGTACCAAAAATGAGGAAGCACTAGCCTGACTATAGCAGTAGATCAAAAGGTACACAAACACATGATAAAGCATGGCTACGCAAGGCAAGAACACAAAAAGGTACAACACGAACATTAGACAAAGAACCAATGTCGCAAGGATGGTTCCATATTAGTGATCAGAGCCAAGTAAGTCCCATGATCACTAATCAAGAGCACATTTGGAGACAACCACTCAGAACCAGAGGTGAAGTTACAGGAAGAAGAACCAAAAACAGGAAAATGAATCAAAATAAGAGCAACGGATATGAAGAAACCTTAAAAAAAACACAAACGTCCACGATGGTCTCATTGGATGTTGGCACAGGTTCTAGAATTGGTACCATGCTACACATCCCTCTGCTGGCCTCACATTGAGCATTCTCAACAGTGGGCCTTATGGGGCGGTACTCAGTTGTAATATGCTTGTCCACCAGTTGTAGCAGTAATGACAATATCAAACAAACAGAAGTCTGGAGCGTAAGTCATAGAAAAACATCATGAATAAATTGGTGAAGCGGTAGTTGCATTTGCACTTTTATTTTATTGACAGTTTATTTAAGAAACAAAAAAAACTAAACCAAAAAATAGTATTGATTGTAGTTAGAATTATACATATATATATATATATACAAACTCCGTTTCCATATGAGTTGAGAAATTGTGTTAGATGTAAATATAAACGGAATACAATGATTTGTAAATCATTTTCAACCCATATTCAATTGAATGCGCTACAAAGACAAAATATTTGATGTTCAAACTCATAAACTTGTTTTGTTTTTTTTTGCAAATAATAATTAACTTAGAATTTCATGGGTGCAACACATGCCAAAGTAGTTGAGAAAGGGCGTGTTCCCCACTGTATTACATCACCTTTTTTTTTAACAACACTCAATAAACGTTTGGGAAGTGAGGAAACTAATTGTTTCAGCTTTGAAAGTGGAATTCTTTCCCATTCTTGTATTATGTAGAGCTTCAGTCGTTCAATAGTCCGGGGTCTCCGTTGTCGTTTTTTACGCTTCATAATGCGCCACACATTTTCGAAGGGAGACAGGTCTGGACTGCAGGCGGGCCAGGAAAGTACCCGCATTCTTTTTTACGAAGCCACGCTGTTGTAACACATTCTGAATGTGGCTTGGCATTGTCTTGCTGAAACAAGCAGGGGCGTCCATGAAAAAGACGGTGCTTGGATGACAACATATGTTGTTCCAAAACCTGTATGTACCTTTCAGCATTACTGGTGCCTTCACAGATGTGTAAGTTACCCATGCCTTGGGCACTAATGCACCCCCATACCATCACAGGTGCTGGCTTTTGAACTTTGCGTCGATAACAGTCTGGATGGTTCGCTTTTCCTTTGGTCCGGATGACACGATGTCGAATATTTCCAAAAATAGTTTGAAATGTGGACTCGTCAGACCACAGGACACTTTTCCACTTTGCATCAGTCCATCTTAGATGATCTCGGGGCCCAGAGAAGCCGGCGGCGTTTCTGGATGTTGTTCATAAATGGCTTTTGCTTTGCATAGTAGAGCTTATCTGTCATTTTTATTTATTTTAGCACAATTTTTGGAATAGGATTCGTATTAGGGGTAATATTGCTAATTAAGTGTTAATATTTGAGCGGGCCGGGGGCTCCTCTGTAGTGGAAACGTTGGGCCCTGAAGTCAAAGGCCCCGTTCACATTGCACACCAAGTCTGACTTTTTGCCAGTCTCAGCGTTCCAAAGTGCTTTGAATCTGATTATTTCGAATCAGATTCAGGGCACAGCCGGAGGGAGTCCAAATCAGATTCAAATACAATTTTTTCAAAGGTGACTTCAGTCTAAACGCCATGCGACCTGAATTCGACCCGTATGTGACTTTTTCGTCAGCTTTGAGCGTGCGACGTCACTCGTATGCGCTTGGAAAGACGCAGTTGCCAGTTTGAGTTTGAGTTTGAGTTTATTTGGAACATGCAAGCATACAACATGATACATCACAATTTCCAGTTTCTCTTTTCAACATGCTCGAAAAGGAGTAGGAAGAAGCAGAGCTTATTTAATCCTACCCCTTTTTTTTTACAAAACAGTTGCTAACACTTTTTTTCACTTCCTGTTCTCAATGTATTCACAATATACTCCATAAGTAATCACAGTGGCGGTGGATAGTTCCTCACAACACCCTGTTTTGGTGAGAAAAGTCTATTTAAGACAACCAAAATTTAATTGCATCACAATGCAATAATGTGCAAATAATAGGCTGAATGTATCCATCCATCCATCCATCCATCATCTTCCGCTTATCCGAGGTCGGGTCGCGGGGGCAACAGCCTAAGCAGGGAAACCCAGACTTCCCTCTCCCCAGCCACTTCGTCTAGCTCTTCCCGGGGGATCCCGAGGCGTTCCCAGGCCAGCCGGGAGACATAGTCTTCCCAACGTGTCCTGGGTCTTCCCCGTGGCCTCCTACCGGTTGGACGTGCCCTAAACACCTCCCTAGGGAGGCGTTCGGGTGGCATCCTGACCAGATGCCCGAACCACCTCATCTGGCTCCTCTCGATGTGGAGGAGCAGCGGCTTTACTTTGAGTTCCTCCCGGATGGCAGAGCTTCTCACCCTATCTCTAAGGGAGAGCCCCGCCACACGGTGGAGGAAACTCATTTCGGCCGCTTGTACCCGTGATCTTATCCTTTCGGTCATGACCCAAAGCTCATGACCATAGGTGAGGATGGGAACGTAGATCGACCGGTAAATTGAGAGCTTTGCCTTCCGGCTCAGCTCCTTCTTCACCACAACGGATCGGTACAACGTCCGCATTACTGAGGACGCCGCACCGATCCGCCTGTCGATCTCACGATCCACTCTTCCCTCACTCGTGAACAAGACTCCTAGGTACTTGAACTCCTCCACTTGGGGCAGGGTCTCCTCCCCAACCCGGAGATGGCACTCCACCCTTTTCCGGGCGAGAACCATGGACTCGGATTTGGAGGTGCTGATTCTCATTCCGGTCGCTTCACACTCGGCTGCGAACCGATCCAGCGAGAGCTGAAGATCCCGGTCAGATGAAGCCATCAGGACCACATCATCTGCAAAAAGCAGAGACCTAATCCTGCGGTTACCAAACCGGAACCCCTCAACGCCTTGACTGCGCCTAGAAATTCTGTCCATAAAAGTTATGAACAGAATCGGTGACAAAGGACAGCCTTGGCGGAGTCCAACCCTCACTGGAAATGTGTTCGACTTACTGCCGGCAATGCGAACCAAGCTCTGGCACTGATCGTACAGGGAACGGACCGCCACAATAAGACAGTCCGATACCCCATACTCTCTGAGCACTCCCCACAGGACTTCCCGAGGGACACGGTCGAATGCCTTCTCCAAGTCCACAAAGCACATGTAGACTGGTTGGGCAAACTCCCATGCACCCTCAAGAACCCTGCCGAGAGTATAGAGCTGGTCCACAGTTCCACGACCAGGACGAAAACCACACTGTTCCTCCTGAATCCGAGGTTCGACTATCCGACGTAGCCTCCTCTCCAGTACACCTGAATAAACCTTACCGGGAAGGCTGAGGAGTGTGATCCCACGATAGTTGGAACACACCCTCCGGTCCCCCTTCTTAAAGAGAGGAACCACCACCCCGGTCTGCCAATCCAGAGGTACCGCCCCCGATGTCCACGCGATGCTGCAAAGTCTGAATGTAATGTATGAGTATTTATTTTGATTCTGAAGAAATAGTGATTGTTGAAAGTAGATCCACGCTGATGTCTGTTTCTCTTCTACTTAACAGCCATCAAAAAAATAGAACCCTCCCAAATATACTACACTATATAGTAGGAGTGGGGGAAAAATCGATTTGAATACAGATCAAATCGAATACGTAGTGCGATTCGGAATCGATTCTCATTTATAAAAAAAACTATTTTTTTTTTTTTTTGAATCAATCCAACAAACCATTACACAGCATTACCATAACAATGCAATCCAATTCCTAAACCAAACCTGACCCAGCAACACTCAGAACTGCAATAAACAGAGCAATTGAGAAGACACAAACACAACACAGAACAAACCAAAAGTAGTGAAACAAAAATGAATATTATCAACAACAGTATGCAAGAATGGTAAATAATTCCACTTTCAAAGCTTCAACAAACAGTTTCCTCAGTTCCCAAATGTTTATTGAGTGTTGTTAAACGAAAATGTGATGTAACACAGTGGTGAACATGCCCTTTCCCAACTACTTCGTCACGTGTTGCAGCCATGAAATTCTAAGTTAAACATTATTTGCAAAAAAAATAAAGTTTATGAGTTTGAACATCAAATATCCTGTCTTTGTAGTGCATTTAACTGAGTACAGGTTGAAAATG
Source organism: Nerophis ophidion (assembly GCF_033978795.1). Lineage (NCBI taxonomy): Eukaryota > Metazoa > Chordata > Actinopteri > Syngnathiformes > Syngnathidae > Nerophis > Nerophis ophidion. The sequence goes on from NC_084618.1 coordinate 56,547,495, forward strand.
ATTTGCAAATCATTGTATTCTGTTTATATTTACATCTAACACAATTTCCCAACTCATATGGAAACAAGGTTTGTATTTAAAAAGGTGTAATTTTTGCTTTTTAAGGTAGTATTCCTTGTAAGGCTGATAAATATCATCAGCGTGATTGGGCCAAAGACAATAATCATGAGCATGGAAGATCATGAGGTCAATCCTCAAGAGTCACAAAAACAACTTTTGACATGAATTTACAGTAATTACAGAGACTTAATTTGCTCTACCTGTCCCTAAGTGTGTGTGTGAGTGTGTGTGTGTGTTTGTGTGTGTGTGCGTGCGTGCGTGCATGTGTGTGTGTGTGTGTGTGTGTTCCTCTCGCAGGGGAACATCTGAGCGCCACGCCAGCTGTCTCTAGCCGTGTGTTATTATTCTAGTGACCCAACCTGAAATAGCACAACTGTGACAGTTCATTTATAGTCAAGCCTTGTTGCGTGAGTGTGTGTAGGACTGTGTCGCCTACTCTTAAGCACAGGAGGAGGAGGAGGAGGAGGAGGAGGAGGTGTTTCCCAGCCCTTTAAATACAAGGAGCAGGATTCCCTGTTCTATTTTTGGCTCCACTCTGGTCTACTCTCTCTGCTCGGCCATAGTTCTACACATGGAGTCTATAGACATTATACATAATGTCTTATTTATGCATATTGATTGAAGCAAAAGTATACAGTTATTGAATTATCAGACATCCCAGCAGGCACAAGACATATTGATACAATGTTGATTATACATACAGTCGTGGTCAAAAGTAATGTCATGGTTGTCTTGAATTTCCAATAATTTCTACAACTCTTATTTTTTTGTGATATAGTGATTAAAGCACATACTTTTTGTCAAAAAAATATTCATGAAGTTTGGTTCCTTTATGAATTTATTATGGGTCTACTGAAAATGTGACCAAATCTGCTGGGTCAAAAGTATACATACAGCAATGTCAATATTTGGTTACATGTCCCTTGGCAAGTTGCACTGCAATAGGGCGCTTTTGGTAGCCATCCACAAGCTTCTGGTAAGCTTCTAGTTGAATTTTTGACCACTCCTCCAGACAAAATTGGTGCAGCTCAGCTAAATTTGTTGGTTTACTGGCATGGACGTGTTTCTTAAGCATTGTCCACATGTTTAAGTCAGGACTTTTGGATAGGCCATTCTAAAACCTTAATTCTAGCCTGATTTAGCCTTTCCTTTACCATTTTTGATGTGTGTTTGGGGTCATTGTCCTGTAGGAACACCCAATTGCGCCTAAGACCCAACATTTAGGCTGAGGATTTTAAGTTGTCTTGAAGAATTTGGAGGTCATCCTCCCTTTTCATTGTTCCATTTACTCTCTGTGAAATACCAGTTCCATTGACAGCAAAACAGGCCCAGAGCATAATACTACCACCTCCATGCTTGACGGTAGGCTTGGTGTTCCTGGGATTAAAGACCTCACCTTTTCTCCTCCAAACATATTGCTGGGTATTGTGTCCAAACAGCTCAATTTTTGTTTCATCTGACATCACATGGACAAAAATAAGAACTTCTGGTGGAAAGTTCTCCAAGGACGTGCACCTAGGGATAGGTTGATTGGCAACACTAATTTCTCCCTAGTGTGTGAATGTGAGTGTGAATGTTGTCTGTCCATCCGTGTTGGCCCTGTGTTGTCCGGGGTGTACACCACCTTCCGCCCAAATACAGCTGAGATGGGCTCCAGCACCCCCCGCGACCCCAAAAGGGACAAGCTGGATGGATGGATGGATAGATGGATACTGTAAACTTTGTAATAGAGTAAAATAAAAAAAAATACAATGTTAAAAAAAAGTGAAGCACTTATAAATTGCATTAAATACTGTTGTTGCAACACTGTCCTGTAATTAAAAATAAAATACTTCACCCCTAAATTGTTAGATTTGTTTCCCCAATTCTGGTGTTATTCTGCATAGAAACACTTGGTTAATACAAAAAAACTAAAACTTAGAAATGTGGCACAAAAAACTATTTTTTTAATGTGTAAAAGTGATTATTTGTATTTTATGGTTTCTTCGTCTTGAAATTCAACCAATATTTGCATGTAGTTATCTATTTTATTTTTTAATACAACAGTGAATTTAATGTTAGGTTCCCAATTAGGGGACGGCATCGTGTGGTTGGTAGAGAGGCTGTGCCAGCAACCTGAGGGTTTATGGTTCGATCCCCAGATTCTACCAACCTAGTCACGTCCGTTGTGTCCTTCACCTTTGCTCCTGATTGGTCGTGGTTAGAGCCTTGCATGGCAGCTCCTAAAATCAGTGTGTGGATGTGGAAATACTGTCAAAGTACTTTGAGTACCTTGAAGGTAGAATGGTGCTATACAAGTATAAACCATCCAACCATCCATCCATTAACTACCGCTTGTCCCTTTTATGGGGGCGCGGGGTGTGCTGGAGCCTATCTCATCTGCATTCGGGCGGAAAGCAGGGTACACCCTGGACGAATCGCCACCTCATCACAGGGCCACAAGTATAACCCATATACCCAGTTATTAATTTCAGCATTTCCTATTGCTGTATAGAAAGCTATTAGAAAAGGGATAAAGTAGTGTACATGAGTTACTAGTCAGGGCTAGTTTATAGATGCTCCATATATGTATTTACTTGTGTCAATTTTACATGTAGAATAAAGGTAACCCGAAACACACTTTTTATATTCGGTTGCCATGACGAAGGCAACCGACTGGTTTAATGAGTTGTGAACTGCATGCCTTCTGTCAGCACAGACAGCTCAGTGGTTCTCAACCTTTTCAGTGATGTACCCTCTGTGAACATTTTTTAATTCAGGTACCCCCTAATCAGAGCAAAGCATTTTGGGTTGAAAAAAAGAGATAAAGAAGTAAAATACAGCACTATGTCATCAGTTTCTGATTCATTAAATTGCATAACAGTACAAAATATTGCTCATCTGTAGTGGTCTTCCTTGAACTATTTTGAAAAAAAGATGTAAAAATAAGTAAAAACTTGTTGAAAAATAAACAAGTGATTCAATTATAAATAAAGATTTCTACACATAGAAGTAATCATCAACTTAAAGTGCCCTCTTTGGAGATTGTAATAGAGATCCATCTGGATTCATGAACTGAATTCTAAACATTTCTTCACAAAAAAAGAAATCTGTAACATCAATATTTATTCACAAACGTCCACAAAAAATCTAGCTGTCAACACTGAATATTGCATTGTTGCATTTCTTTTCACAGTTTATGAACTTACATACATATGTTGTTGAAGTATTATTTAATGAATATATTTATAAAGTATTTTGAATTGTAGCTATTTCTAGAATATTTAAAAAAAATCTCACGTACCCCTTGGCATACCCTTAAGTACCCCCAGGGGTACGCGTACCCCCATTTGAGAACCACTGACATAGCTTTCTGTTTGGCTTCATTCTGTGCCACTGCCAAGGGGGAATAACAAATTGATTCCGAGCAAAAATGTTTACTCCTGACTTTGCAATTAGATCATTCAAATTGATGACTGTTTAGGCGGCACGATGCGTCATTCCTCCGGCAGCAGGTTTGTGTAACATCCGAAGCAAAGAAATATCCACAAGCCCATTTGTTTGTTTGCCTAAAAAGGTAAAGACTTACCCTACTCAGGACAACTTGTAAAAGTATGTTGCTTTTTAAACAGTATGACTCGTGTAGTGTGATAAATAGCAGCATCCAAGTGTGAACAGTTTCATCACATAAGTCACGCTACATTTCCGTCTGTAAATCAGTGTTTGATTAGGGCTGTAAATCTCTTTTCTATGTATCCGTCTCTTACGACACCTGCAATGTGACACAATGACAGATGACCATCTTGGCAGAACTTGAGAACTGTTCTCTCGATTGCTATTCTGATCTATGTTGAGAAAGCAAGACAAGCAAACTGTGGGGATGTGTTTGCTTACAACAGGGGAGGTAATAAATGTCTTAGCTTTTGAATGTAACCAGGGAAAGTTTCTCAAATTGTCCAGCTAATTCTGACTTCACTATTATCATGTATAAAGCAAAACCCCATTGACCAGGTGAGCTTTGGATAGAGTTAGGGAGCAATCGCCATCTCGGAAACATAACAAATAACATGTTGTTTTATAACAAGGGCTTTTAGCCCAGTGGTCAGCATGTTTGCCTCTCATGCTGAGGACGAGTATAAGATAAAGGCAGCGGGCCGAACTCCCTGGGTTACAAGTGTTGCTGTGATCCTGATGAGTGTCACGTTTAGGGTAGTGAGCCAGTGTGGCCGTGGACTGTCAGTAAATCTAACTCCCTGAAAACTTCCAGGGTGTGCTGGCTGCCGAGTCAGCCAGCCAGGGATTTTAGCTCGGTGGTCAGCACGCTTGCCTCTCATGTGGAGGACCAGGGATTGCGTCCCCGTGCTGAATAGGTGAAGAGTAGGGGGCTTTCACTTTCTTGAAAAACTGTGCTCTTTAAAAGTGTATTTTGAAAACTTTGACTTAAATCTCAACTGGTAAAAATAGCAAACCTCAACCCGTGAGTTTAATTGGTTCTTTGACGTAGCTCCTTACCCATAACTCTTGTTTTCTCAAATCAGTATATCGCATTGAAATTCATTAAAGGGGAACATTATCACAATTTCAAAAGGGTTAAAAACAATAAAAATCATTTCCCAGTGGCCTGCTGTATTTTTTGAAGTTTTTTTCAAAATTTTACCGGTCCCGGAATATCCCTAAAAAAAGCTTTAAAGTGCCTATTTTTCGCTCTCCGCGAAGACACTATCCATTTTCCTGTGACGTCACACAGTGCTGCCAATGTAAACAAACAATGGCGAATAGCACAGCAAGATATAGCGACATTAGCTCGGATTCAGACTCGGATTTCAGCGACTTAAGCGATTCAACAGATTACGCATGTTTTGAAACGAATGGTTGGAGTATGAAAGTATTGATGAAGAAACTAAAGCTATTGAGCGAATACCTGTTGACGCTATTCATAGCCATAGCATGGCCGAATAGCTGCGTTAGCATCGCCGGTAAAATGTGCGGACCAAACGATCAGGACTTTCGCATCTTGTGACACTGGAGCAACTTAAATCCTTCGATTGGTAAGTGTTTTTTTCGCATTAAATGTGGGTGGAAGGAAACGTAATATAGTTGCAAATGCCTCTGCAGGTTATCCATACATCTCTGTGCCATGTCTGCTTTAGCACCGCCGGTAAATAGCATGTTAGCATCGATTAGCATAGCATGTTAGCATCGATTAGCTGGCAGTCACACAGCGACCAAATATGTCTGATTAGCACATAAGTCAATAACATCAACAAAACTCACCTTTGGGTCTTTCGTTGACTTTATCGTTGCAAATGCATCTGCAGGTTATCCATACATCTCTGAGCCATGTCTGTCATCGCCGGTAAAATGTGCAGACACTCCGGCACATTCAATGGGGGTCTGGCGGCAGATTTCTTGCCACTTTCGCATCTCCGGGCCAGTGGTGCAACTTGAATCCCTTCCTGTTAGTGTTGTTACACCCTCCGACAACACACCGACGAAGCATGATGTCTCCAAGATTCCAAAAAATGGAAAATAACAGAGCTGAGACCCGGTGCTTGCAATGTGTTGAAAATGAAAATGGCGGCTGTATTACCTCGGTGACGTCACGTTCTGACGTCATCGCCAAAAGAGCCATAAACAGAAAGGCGTTTAATTCGCCAAAATTCACCAATTTAGAGTTCGGAAATCGGTTAAAAAAATATATGGTCTTTTTTCAGCACCATCAAGGTATATATTGACGCTTACATAGGTCTGGTGATAATGTTCCCCTTTAAAAACAAATAAATCGTTGCTTGGCCCACCCAAAACGGCACCATTTTAGCATCTAAAAAGCCTTTTAGAAATGAAAACAAACTTAAAGATGAGATATACAGTATTGGATAACAAAAATACGATAGAATGTGTTACCAACTAAATTTTGTTTTATGAAGTAATGTAATACTAATGTACAGCATTTAACTTGGAGAGAGAACTTCTATAGTATCTCCTTCCAGCTGCTTCGGATCATAGTTTATTTTGATTTTGATTCACGTGTGGTTTAAGTTATGTTTTAGCACCATGGTTTTGTGTTTCTCGGTTGTCATGGTTGCTGATTAGTGTCACCTAACTCTGATTAGTATTCGGGATGCCAACCTGTTCCTGTGCACTAATCACAGAGCTATTTAGTCATGCTTTTTTGCCTCACTCAGGCTGCTACTTTTATTTGCTTTCATGCAACGAGTTAAGACGTCGACACATTCTTTTCCTGAGCTAAGATTGGTCCTGTTTCATGTGCTTAGCTTTTCCTGTTGGCTTCTCAGTTAGCTTCCCGTGCTATAGGCACACTTGTTTTGTTTATTTTGTATTTGGTATGTTTTCACGAAGAATGAATCATTCTTTTTACCTGCAAACTGCTTCCTGTCGGTCCGCCGCTTCCTGGAAAGACGACCTCCGGCTACAACATGCCCCGACGCCGTTACAGCTTCTCCATATTTTCATGGATAAATGTCGGCTGTTGAGATATTTTAACATTCATGGCTGGCCCTAGATGCATTCTGCATTAGTATAGTGATACTAAACAAACTAGCAATAATACACTCAAAATGCTTTACCAAGGTACATGTTTGGTCTTGTTTTCAATGATTTATCTTTTTAATTCAATGAATATAATCTACTTGTTTTTATTCTCAGTACTGTCCTTCACACTTGTTTTCTTCCTTCCCTTGATTGGAAAACAAAATCATGTCTGTGTCGATATCTAGCTGTAAGTTAATGCGAAGAAGTAAGACCAGATGTTTCGGTCGGATCTTAGGAGGCTCACTTTGACATTTGCTATTCCAACTAATGGCAGGGTATTGATTATGCGCAACGTGGTTTTTGCATAACGTGGGTTGTCTCATAGAATTGCGCTGCACAGAATGATGGTGATGTGTGTAAATGGAAGAGAATGTGTCAGGTTGGATGCAATATGGAGTTATGCTGAACAAAAAGTGCCGGTAATTTTATTGTTGGCCTTGGCTTGCCATCAATGTACGCCTATGCGATATGCAATATATTATATATTATTATATATAATTATTTCAATGGTGGTTTGTGCGGTCAAACCAGACATTTTAGCAGGGTAATGCCAACAATCTGTCCCTACTCTCGACAAAAATGTTGCTGCGTAACTTTACAAATACATTTGGCTCATCGACATATTTGTAAAATGTGGCATAATTACTTGGTAAACCATCTTGCAAGAAGCATAAACAAGAGAAAACTCAGTCATGGAGAGTGGGAGTGGGCTAGAGAAATTGGACCGTGATTGCAGTAACATTGCTAGTCACATTACTACATATTGCTCCTTTAACAATACAATACAAAATTACCTTATATAACAATATTTGGTGTATAATTACAAGATACATATATACAATTACATCCATGAATATGCACAATAATGAACACATGTATCCTTTCTTAAAATAGAGTTTATATAAACACATTACATCCTTAATATATTTTCCTCCTCTGTGTTGTACCTATCAAAAACCTTATTCTTAAATTGAATCATGTATTTGCTTTGTTTGCGTTTTCAGTCACACAACTGTAAAGCAGGTCGGAAATATAATTATTACAATATGAAAAGTTATTAAAGGATTGCAAAAACCTGATTTAAAAAAATCTGTTTGGTTTTGTCTTTAGAACATTTTTCCAAAAACGAGGTCGTCAAGGTTGTCTCATATTCTTGTCAATATCACATTTTATTTTTAATATGTTACAATTGGGTTGCATTGAAAAGGTCAAAGGTAGGTTTAGTTCAGTTCAGTTCAGTTCAGTTTCAGTTTATTTAGAACATGCATACGATACAATGCGGTTCATCACACATTTCCAGTTGTTAAATTACAGCATGACCGAAAAGAAGTACAAAGAATCAGAGCGTATTTAATCATACCCCTTTTCCCACCATAGCAGTTTTTTTTTCCAATTTCTTTAATCTCTGTAACAGATCAGTGAACAAAGAAATCACAAAAAAATAATATACCATAGTTAGCAAACCAATATCACGTATAGTACATAAATAATGTTTCTCCCAATAAAAAAAGGAAGAACAAAAAAAAGGGGTTCAAAATGTTCATCATAATTCTTGTTGTGTACTTTGTGAACAAGTGTCACAATAATTATTTACAATAGTTTCATCCAGTAGTGTTGTAATGCCTGCAAGTGTGTTTTTTCTAAAATTAGTCTGGACAGTCTCCTTTTTTTCTACTCCCGTAAGGAACATAATTTAATAGTAGGTGCAGCAGACTAAATTCAAGACGCCAGTGAAAGCAACACAACAGAGCTTCAGTCATTTCGGGGCTACTTTTGTGGTTTTAAAGGACACATCATTGCACTGCTTAGGGTGTGGAATGTTCCCATGTCTTTCAGAGCAAAGTTCCATTGAGTGAGGGACAGTGAGGTTGAGGGATGAACTCATACATGGAGACATTGCTATTTAGTTGAAAATGCATGAAACGGCACAAAAACTCACCGCATTGTGGCTGCAACCGTATGTTCACACGTAGACTACATTCACACGTCCTATAGCATTCATTAAAGGTTTCCCTCCCTTGATACCAAAATGACTGCACAACTTATTATTCGCCTAATTATGGTTATACCTCCATATTACCCTCGCCCCGTTTTCGCTCTTATTACTCTTAGAAAAACATATAAATCAGAAAAGTATACACGGTACCCTTGCAGCTTGGTGCACGGGGGATAACTCTTAACTATCCTTACATGTCTGCCATTCAAATTTCTCCTGCCAATCCAGTTCCCCCAAAACTCAGCTAAGGTGTCAGAAAATAACACGGAGGAACTCGCGCCACACCATTATTCCCGCTTGAAAGGTAAACAGAGCAAGGAGCAGGTGGTTATGGGGGATTTCTGCAGAGACTTCGATGTCATGTCTGGTGGCAATTAGGTGTAATACGGGATGTCAAAGCCCACAGCCACTAGCCTCAGATATCTGCTGCCTAATGTTAGTTTTGCAGATTCACTCTGGCATATGGCTTTGACTGCACAGCCCAGGGCCAAATTAGTGAAAGCTATTACCTCCTTTCCCGCCGTGGCAAAGGGCACAGCGGGGAAGAAGAAGAAACAAATGGCAAATTCAGAGAAAGCTGAACAAGACTCGACAAAAAAAAAAGAATACAAATCCGACACGACATGATGCATAGAAGGGTGCTGAAAGTACATCACATTTCTTAGGATTGTTTTAAAACTCTAAGCCTTTTTTTTCTCCTACTTTAGGTTGTGTTTTGAACAAAAACATACCTCCCATTGTGGATCCAATAACTTCTTCAAGGTGTTATCTGAATTCCGATGAGCGGAGTGCAGAATAAGGGAGTGGTATTGCTTGTTCAGTAACCGGATCGCTAATATCCTTCAGAAGGGTACAATCGTCCGGATTGCTTGAATGCAACACAGATGGAGAGGGGAGGAATACACTATTAGAATACCCTGGAAAAGTGCAAAAGGTGTGCAACAAAGTGCTGAGTTGAGATGAGAATAGCATCGCCGCACATTTGTGCAGGCTAGTGTTGTCCAGATACCAATATTTTGGTACCTGTACCAAAATGTATTTTGATACTTTTCGGTATTTTTCTAAATAAAGGGGATCACGCAAAATTGCATTATTGGCTTTGTTTTGACAAAAAAATCTTACAATACATTAAACATTTTTTTCTTATTGCAAGTTTGTCCTTAAATAAAATAGTAAACATACTAGAAAACATGTCTTTCATTAGTTAGTAAACAAACAAAGGCTCCTAATTTAGCTGTTGACATATGCAGTAACATATTGTGTAATATTCCATTCTATTATTTTGTCAAAATTATTAAGGACAAGCGGTAGAAAATTAATTATTAATTTGCTTGTTCATTTACTGTTAATACCTGCTTACTTTCTCTTTTAACATGTTATATCAACACTTCTGTTAAATTGCATACTCCCGCCATCCTGCAGGGGGCAACAGCAAGGCATATGTGTCACAATGAAGCAGTAGAAGAAGACTACTTATTCAAACCGGGGACGGCGTGGCAGAGTTGGGAGAGTGGCTGTGCCAGCAACCTAAGGGTTCCTGTTTCGATCCCCACCTTCTAACCAACCTCGTCTTGTCCGTTGTGTCCTTGAGCAAAACACTTCACCCTTGCTTCTGATGGGTCGTGGTTAGGACCTTGCATGGCAGCTACGACCATCAGTGTATGAATGTGTGTGTAAATGGGTAAATGTGGAAATAGTGTCAAAGCGCTTTGAGTACCTTGAAGGTAGAAAAGCGCTATACAGGTATAACCCATTTACCATAAATGGCACTATCAACCCCCCAAAAAATCTAAATCGATTGCGGAAATCTGACTTTTAACAGTGACTGGACAGCAAAGTATGAATCTTTTGTCCTGAGCCAGAGCTGATCGAGTCATTGTTTCCTGTCAGACCTTTTAAGTGCCGGACAAAATGTTCCAGACAAGCAGTTAAAATATAGAAATTCCCACGTATAAGTTTCACCATGAAACTTGGTCAGATCTCTGCAAGTAGATATTGTGTATATCAATAGTTTGTTTAGTATTTAAATTGCTGACTCTTGTATTCAAGGTCGCGTGGTTTTTTGTATGAGAAACTCATACAAGCCGATCAAAGCTTGTTTAATAAATGTAGCGCTAAATTTGACCACTAGAGTTTACAATAGTTTGTAATAGTGTTGAACCACGTTCATCTGTTAAGCAGCACATGCTGGAAACAAGTAGCGAAGGTAGAACATTGAATTGACTGACAGTGAAAGTGAAAGTCGGGGTGTTTACTTTGCAATTAAATAATTGTGGTTAAATAACCCTGGTCTACATCTATACGCCCACCATTTTAAAGGACAGCGTTGGGGGTGGGGGGGGGGGCTCACTATGCATCTTAAAACAGTTAAGATATTTCCCGATTGTCTGTTGGCTAGATACAAACGTGAATACTTGACTTTTTTGCTGTTAAAAGGTGAGTCTCATGTTAGAAGTGTGGGTCATAGAACTATGCTGGTGTTGCTAACATTTGTGTCCTCCCCAGTTTCTTTGCTATGTTGCTGTATGTGAAATGCAGAGTTATGCTAAATAGCTAAATTATGCTACAGCATCACGGCACTTAACCTCACAGAAGGTGTACAGTGATTTGTCGCCAAAAATCAACAATAAAATATGTCACCGAGAAATTAATTTGACAAAAATATTGCTTGTGCGAGTTAGCAGCAGCAACAGGTAAAACAGTTTGCTTTTTAGCTAGCTAGCTAACAGAAAGACAAAAATTGAAAATTAGATTTAAAGGCCTACTGAAATGAGATGTTCTTATTTAAACGGGGATGGCAGGTCCATTCTATGTGTCATACTTGATCATTTCGTGATATTGCCATATTTTTGCTGAAAGGATTTAGTAGAGAACATCCGCGATAAAGTTCGCAACTGGAGAAAAGCCCTGCCTCTACCGGAAGTCGCAGACGATGACGTCACATGTTGATGGCTCCTCATATATTCACATTGGTTTTAATGGGAGCCTTCAACAAAAACAGCTATTCCGACTGAGAAAACGACAATTTCCCCTTTAATTTGAGCGAGGATGAAAGATTTGTGTTTGAGGATATTGACAGCGACGGACTAGAAAAAAAACCAAAAAAAAACGCGTTGCATTGAGAAGGATTCATATGTTTTTAGAGACATTTACTAGGATAATTCTGGGAAATCCCTTATCTTTCTATTGTGTTGCTAGTGTTTTAGTGAGTTTAACAGTACCTGATTGTCGGAGGTGTACGTCCACGGCCGGGTGTTTACGCGCAGTGTCTCGGGGAAGTCGACGGCAGCTGAACGGGAGGCGCAAGGTCAGCTGATATCCGGTAAGTGGCGGCTTTTTAACCACAATTTTCTTACCGAAACCGACTGGTTGACATGTAGTCGGGATCCATGTCCGCTGTGATCCATAGGAAAGTTTCAACTCCGTGAATATTAAACAAGGAATCACCTTGTGTTTGTGTGGCTAAAGGCTAAAGCTTCCCAACTCCGTTGTTCTACTTTGACTTCTCCAATATTAATTGAACAAATTGCAAAATATTCAGCAACACAGATCTCCAAAATACTGTGTAATTATGCGGTTAAAGCAGACGACTTTTAGCTGTGTGTGCGCAGCGCTCATATTCATAACAGCCCGTGACGTCACGCGTACACGTCATCATTACGCGACGTTTTCAAGAAAAAATTCCGGGAAATTTAAAATTGCAATTTAGTAAACTAAACCGGCCGTATTGGCATGTGTTGCAATGTTGATATTTAATCATTGATATATAAACTATCAGACTGCGTGGTGGGTAGTAGTTGGTTTCAGTACTGTAGGCCTTTAACTATCATTATAGCCAAAGTCTGCCAGCTCAACTTTGTTTAAAGACCTTATATAGTTCATGTGTGATGATCATTCATACTTTGCATACTTGATTTAATTGCTGATGAATTAATCTATTATTATTTACGGTTAAAAGGGAATTGATTTGATTTATACATATTTTTGATATTGATTATTTGAGAAACACTGACACTGAATTGAGTTGTTGTCTACTTCATAGTCCAATAAAGGGTTAACTAAGGTACTGCATGTTCGACAATTAATTGCTGCAAACCGGATTTAAAAAAAAAGACCGGGAGCAGGTGCATTTGGGTTGTTAAGATTGAGCATTACGAGCCTACAGGTGAATGAATGAACGACAGATAACAAGATAAAAGGATCGTTTAGTACCGTTTGTATGCCCATTTTTTCTTATATAAAGTACAACTTTATTTACACATTTCTGACGTCCTGTCCAATACTTTGACAGTAAGTTAATCTACACTGTGTGCAGTTTTCTAAACACATCATAATCATCACAATATACACTTTTCTTGTTTGATGAATCTAGCATTGATGTTGTTATGATTGCTGCTATGTTGATTGTCCTAAGTCTATATAAAAAAAAAGATACTTTGTTTTTATTGTCACATTGCCGGTCCTTGCTTTCAAATTAGAAAAAGGTTTATTATTTTTTTTACCAACCTAACGTTAAACAGCAGCACAGTTACAGTATGAATAAACTTTTCTGAATTTGGTGTCATCTTTATTATTAGTTGGCACGCACCTAATATGTCTAGCTTATGTGACGGGCAAGCAGTAGAAAATGGATGGATATCTACTGGTGTACGTTTCACAATCTGATTAGTCGACTAATTATTAAGATAATAGAACATCATTGTTGTTTGCACCCTGACTTCACAGTGTAAAGTTAAAATGTTCCATGATGACACACTCTCATATTAGCAATAAAGCTACAGACACAAAACAGTGTGTTCCCGGTTGTTACCTTTATGTATGAATCTTCAAAATAAAGGGTCAAAATCAACCACAATCTAACCCACTCTAGATTTTCTTTTTTCAGTCCATTTTGAAAACGGTGAATGCAAAATTTAAAAATGGATAATTCATAAAAAAAACGTTTTTCTCAGCTGATACCAACACATACATTCCTACTTATCAAGACAGATACCGATAATCAAAAATGTATACATATCTACAGAAGATAAGGTTGTACTTTTGCCTCATCCTCCACTTTAAGCGTGGGTGAAATATGTGTGAAGTATGCACTACCAACCTGATAAGAACTGATAAGTCCAAAAGAGAAAGAGATGATAGGTATTATCTGTTCACAGATACTACCTAGTGGTTGTTTGAGCACCCTGCCGCTTGTCCTGGATAGTCCCACTCCTTAATTATTCAGTCACACGCCGGATTCTCACACAAATTATGCAAAAATAGAGCCGTACATACTGTATTATTTTTGTATTCAGTTGCGCATTTTTCTTTGCGGCTGGCTTTGCTTCTTTGGCAGTGCGGGCATCTTCTGAGGCTTTAAAAACAGCTAAATGTTAAAAACAGTGTCGTAGCGACGCTGGCGTTACCGACGGCTAGTAAGGTTTGAAGTGTTGATGCTCAATGTTTTTCCTTCTTCTCTCAATGTTTGCTGAACAATTGGTGCAGAAGCATGTGATATGTTTTCCTCTAAAACAGTAAAGAAGTCCAACAATGTCAACATCATGTTTCTTTACAGTCACTTTAGGGGAAGTTTACAACAGGCTTTTTCCCAATTTGATTGGATTTATCGGTAAGACATCTTGTCTACTCATATCTTACTCGATATTTATCATGCACACCTATATACTCGTCCACATTTTTTAAATAAATCCAAATATGACTATACATTTTTTAAGTAAATTGGTGCCTATGTTGACATGTCAAGTACTGGATTTGAATACATAATAAATAGATAAAACCTAACCAAAAATACATCTGATATTGAAAATACCCTGTGGGGGGAATGCAATACATACCGCTCAGAGGTGGGCAGTAACGCGCTACATTTACTCCGTTACATCTACTTGAGTAACTTTTGTGATAAATTGTACTTCTAAGAGTAGTTTTTATACAACATATTTTTACTTTTACTTTTACTTGAGTATATTTATAGAGAAGAAACGCTACTTTTACTCCGCTCCATTTATCTACATTCAGCTCGCTACTCGCTACTTTTTCTTATCGATCTATTAATGTTTGTTTTTGTTTTTTCAAAGTAGGATGTACGCATGCCTGCGTTTCACCAATCACATGCAGTCACTGGTGACATTGGACCAATCAAACAGAGCCAGGCGGTCACATGACCATCACACGTGAAATCCCGACTTAAACAAGTTGAAAAACTTAGTGGTCAATTGTACGGAATATGTACTGTACTGCGCAAGCTACTAATAAAAGTTTCAATCAACCAATCAAAAGTGTAAAGGAAAAAAGACAGTTTATATTTCAACCGTACTTCCCGTCAAAGGCCTAAAGACTAATCGCACAGTTCCTGTCTTCACAATAGAAATGCCGCTCCATCGCTCCTGCGCTAACAAAATAAGAGTCTCTGAAAGCCAGCGCAAACAAGTTAGCAAGCTACGGAGTTTGCCGCCAATGTATTTCTTGTAAAGTGTATAAAAACGAATATGGAAGCTGGACAAATAAGATGCCAAAAACCAACGAGTTTCATGTGGTATTAGACAAAAAAGAGAAACTTTTTTTCTCCTCCATTTGAAAACGTGGACGTCATCAGCAATACTGTCTGATTCCAATCAATGCAAGTCATCAGAATTAGGTAATACACCAACTTATATTCTTGTCTTCATGAAAGATAGGAATCTATATGTTAAACATGCATGTATATTCATTAAAACACCTTTAACACGTCAACAAAAACAGCAAAATTTATAAATATAAATTATATACTGTATATCTAAATGTATGTATATATATATATATATATATATATATATATATATATATATATATATATATATATATATATATATATATATATATATTGGGACGGCGTGGCGCAGTGTGAGAGTGGCCGTGCGCAACCCAAGGGTCACTGGTTCAAATCCCACCTAGAACCAACCTCGTCACGTCCGTTGTGTCCTGAGCAAGACACTTCACCCTTGCTCCTGATGGGTGCTGGTTGGCGCCTTGCATGGCAGCTCCCTCCATCAGTGTGTGAATGTGTGTGTGAATGGGTAAATGTGGAAGTAGTGTCAAAGCGCTTTGAGTACCTTCAAGGTAGAAAAGCGCTATACAAGTACAACCCATTTATCATTTATATATATATATATATATGTATATATATATATATATATATATATATATATATATATATGTTTATACGATATGTGTGTGTATGTATATGTATATATGAGGTAGATCACCTCGACTTGGTCATTTATTAAGTAATTGATTAATGTTAAAAAACTTATTGGGGTGTTACCATTTAGAAGCCAATTGTATAGTAAATGTACTGTACTGTACAATCTACTAATACAAGTTTCAATCAATCAATCAATGCCTACTGAGCCTATGGTGCTGTTAAGTTATTGTGGCTCAATGTGTCTTATTTTTTTAATTTTGATGTACTATTATTTAATATATATTATTATTTTAGTTTCTTAAGAGATATTCCTGGCTCTGAATTTGCTCGTTGCTATTTTTATGTTTTTGTGCAATATTTGTTGCTGTAATCATTTAACAAACAGGTTACTCATCAGTTACTCAGTTCTTGAGTAGTTTATTCACAACATACTTTTTACTTTTACTCAAGTAAATATTTGGGTGACTACTCCTTACTTTTACTTGAGTAATACATCTCTAAAGTAACAGTACTCTTACTCGAGTACAATTTCTGGCTACTCTGCCCACCTCTGATACCGCTAAACATTTTTCATGGGATGACATGTTATGAGAAACATCTACAGTGCACACTGAAATTCAGTATGTCACATTATTTTGAACATGTTGCCCCTTTTTCAAGTATTAAATTTTTCTCTGTTTCCATTTCAGGCTCACAGATCCGACTTGTCCCCATACACCATTTACCTCAGGATTATAAATAATGAGAAATTTGGAAAACTAAACAGTCTCATAAGTCGGCGTGACCGCCATACAGATCCACACAGTCTACATGTAATGCTTGGACTTCCAAAAGGCACCGTAGCGCCAGACAGATTGCAATCTGATCCCAAATAAACACTGCCGTGAATCCATTGCTGGTCCAGCCAAACAACCAGCAGTCAGCACCACAACAAGGCTACTCAACCCGAAATCGACCAAAACATCTGTGCTACATTGGAAGTCAGTAGAAAGATGTTTGAGGAGCGGCACAAACTGCAGGCAGAAGTCGCGTGTCAATGCTCTACCCTGCCTGAAAAGACCAGAGCGTTTGCCAGGTGTCACAACCAATCGTTGTGAATGCGTGCTTCGACGGGTTTCACATGTCCATGGCCGTGTTCTTGAACCCGCTCCGTGAAAGTGACTGGACATGTCATCAAGGTAGAACCAGAAGCAAGCAAACATTTGGTCTGTCGGCTGTTTGCGTTTGTTTCTGTTTGAAATAAACTTACACTATTGAGTACCTGTACTTTAACTATTCATTAATCAGACATGAATATTGCAAACACATTCCCAGAATGAGATTGTTAGTAGAACTCTGTAACGCAGAAAAATCAACTTTTAAAAATGTTTAATAATTTACTGAGTAATATAATATACATAATAACATTTTTCGAATCCAACTTTATTTGTCGAACACTTTAAAAATAACTAGTGGACCAAGGTGCTGTACATAATAATGAATAAGACTTAACAAAAAGGTCAAAAAAACTAACAAACGCCATAAGTCTAAAATCTAAAATAACCACCTAAAATAAAATCGATACAACATAAACCACAACAAAAACATATATATTGGAATCAATAAAAAACTAAGCTATAACCAAAAACTGTCAGCCTACCCTACTGAAGGTTAGTGTAATAAAACACGTGCAAACTTGATAGCGCACACAATGCTGATCCAACAAGATTTTGCGCCGAGGATTATGTTTCCTAAAAAAAAAGCTAAATAGAGAGTGCAATCCATTTAGCAAATATGTATTCATGTAAGCAGAATGTATTGGGATTTTACTATATTGCCCTCAATATTGTGGGGAAGGTGCAAATGTGATTACTCAAGACTATAACTGTTCTGCAGCTACTGTTTTTCATCTGTATTTAGCAGGTTTGGAATGTGTCTGCAAACTGGCAGTTACACACTCACAGCTGTGAAAAAGGAGGCAATCGAGAAAGAGGGAATATTTCGTCTGTGTGCACGTCAACATATTTTAACTGTCAGAAAAATATCTATTAGACGTATAAACCCTGTTTCCATATGAGTTTGGAAATTGTTTTAAATGTAAATATAAACGGAATACAATGATTTACAAATCATTTTCAACCCATATTCAATTGAATGCACTACAAAGACAAGATATTTGATGTTCAAACTCATAAATTGTATTTTTTTTTTTGCAAAAATAGTTAACTTAGAATTTCATAGCTGCAACAAATGCCAAAGTAGTTGGGAAAGGGCATGTTCATCACTGTGTTATATCACCTTTCCTTTTAACAACACTCAATAAACATTTGGGAACTGAGGAAACTAATTGTTGAAGCTTTGGAAAGTGGAATTCGTTCCCATTCTTGTTTTATGAAGAGCTTCAGTCGTTCAACAGTCCGGGGTCTGCGCTGTCATATTTTACGCTTTATAAGGCGCCACACATTTTCGATGGGAGACAGGTCTGGACTGCAGGCGGGCCAGGAACGTACCCGCTCTTTTTTTACGAAGCCAAGCTGTTGTAACACGTGCTGAATGTGGCTTGGCATTGTCTTGCTGAAAAAAGCAGGGGCGTCCATGAAAAAGACGGTGCTTGGATGGCAGCATATGTCGTTCCAAAACCTGTATGTACCTTTCACCTGTATGGCGCCTTCGCAGATGTGTAAGTTACCCATGCCTTGGGCACTAATGCACCCCCATACCATCACAGATGCTGGCTTTTGAACTTTGCGTGGATAACAGTCTGGATGTTTTGCTTCCCCTTTATGTTTGATGAGCATTCCTCAACTTTATCAGTATTTATTGCATCCTTTCCCAACTTCTTTGTTACATGTTGCTGACATCAAATTCTAAAGTTAATGATTATTTGCAAAAAAAAAAATGTTTGTCAATTTGAACATCAAGTATGTTGTCTTTGTAGCATATTCAACTGAATATGGGTTGAAAAAGATTTGCAAATAATTGTATTCCGTTTATATTTACATCCAACAGAATTTCCCAACTCATATGGGAACGTGGTTTGTATTGTCTATTCAGCAATTACATTGTACGATTGTATAGCTGCTGGATGACTTGATAGGTTGATTAAAACAAAACAATTTGATTACCGTATTTCCTTGCATTACCGCAGGGCATATACTGTAGTATGTGCCTTCCTTGAATTACTGCCTGGTCAAACTCGATTCGCAAAATAATTAGCGCATGCTTAGTATTACCGCCTGGTCAAACTTGTGACGTCAGGAGTGACACTTCCCCTGTCATCATTTTCAAAATGGAGGAGGCTGATTTCAATACCGGTAATTTGAAATTGCATTAAGAGAAGAAGATTAAGAGCTATTCAGTAGGATTTAAGGTCCAAGCTTACATCACACTCAAATTTTCACTGCATGCCTTTGGTAAGTGCCGGAGTGAGAACAGGTTTTAAAATAATTTGCGCATGCTTACTTTTACTGCATGCCTTTAGTAAGCGCAGGCGTGAGAAGAGGTTTTAAAGTAATTAGCGCCCCGGCGGTAATTCAAGGAAATACAGTAGTTTTGGTGTCTGCTGTTACTTTTTTTTATAATGGTGTTCACTTTTTTATATAGGAAATATATGATATAATCTATATGAAACAACTTGAAATATGCATTTACTTGCATTGGGATAATTCCAAAGGGACCATCACAAGACCATAGCACTTCCCTGCGCGCACGTTCAAGATACCAAAAATACGTTCTGCTGTCTATATCACACTTCAAATAGTCTAGGAAAAAGTAGTACATAAAATGTATGTGCTGTATGTCAACAAAACGACAAAACGCCACAGGTTGGACCATACTATGCCATAAATGTGGAGGGATATGAATGTCTCAATGGTGACGGCGGGTATACATGTAAAATCCTCATTTAAATAAGGGGGTCTGCACCACTTTTGCAATTGTTATCAATTGTACACTCAGTCTAATAATTCACCCAGGCCTTATATAAATAAGAATAACATCAATAAGTTAAAAAGGTGGGTTTTAAGAAGTCATTTAATAACAAACAGTGAAGAATCCTGTCTAGTATTCAAATGGAACTCACTTCACAATGTTGTGTACACAACAGAGAATGTATGATTATCGCTGAGTTTGGACTTTGGAACACTGAAGAGCAGCTGATCATCTGACCTGAGTGAACAGGAAAATGTGTGAAAAAGTGCAACAGCTCAGGGAGTTAGTACAGGTCCAAACTATTTAGGGCTTCACAAACAAATAAAACATGTCTAAAATAAATCTTAAAATGTTTGGACAGCTAATGGAGAGAAGAAAAAATAGGAGATCATTTACTCACATATTTTAATGCCTGTTAAAAGACGCATAGCAGCAAATTTTATCTTTGAATGCTAAAAATAAAACTCTTTTTGAGCTAATCTTCCCCAGTTTAGGTCATGAACCAAGTCAAGTACTGTTAACATTATCACAGCGCCACACTTTAAACACCCTTACTTTTTACAGTTCTGTGACGTAACGTCTATTCTGAGGAACCATAATTCTATTTACCTATTAGCTCCCCTTTGCGAGTGAATGGTGGTAATTAGAGTGAAAAAAAAGGAAGCGGCATTGCAGCTGAACAAATCAATGTGTTACAACAGTCAGCCTTAACAATCCATGCCGTGATCAGCATGACCATTTTTTAGGAGGTGCACGTCACGTAACGTACGTTTGGACAGCATGCTGGTAAAGCGTAAGCTGACGTCTCGACACATGAGCATTATTTATCCAAGTTTCTGCTGACTGGTCTGTTTGTGACTCTTTAAAAAGGGGGGCAATGATGCAATAAAAATAATATTTTCAGGAACTTCTAGTATAGTCCCAAAAATCGACTGGTCTGTCGCGATCAGCTGTTTAGCGATTAATACAACAGCCTTCCACCAAGTTTCATGTGCATTGGTACAATGTACAATTTTTAATTGATTGAATATGTTTAATGAAAATACAACAAGGCAAAAAGGCAAAAGGTTACCCGGCCATGCAGTTCCAGTGTGCTGTGATCACTTCTCTATCTTCTTTCTCAACCAGCCAGGTCTTTAGTGGTGTCACCGATTATCTTCATGAGTGGTGAAATGAAATACAGTGAATCAAGGCTACCACGTGCTACTCGCAGTTTGATTCCAAGGTCCTTGCAAGATGCGAAGTTAAAACATGAAATGCAACATTTACGTAGCAAAAATGATGCACGATTATCCTTGGGAATCTTGATACCAGTTTCCTTGACCCAGCCACACACAAATAAGTTGTAGACCTCCGTGCATTTCCAAATTTCCATCTGCTATGCCGTGTAAAATGACTTCTGGAGCACCAAATAGGCGAGATGTCTGGGAACTTGACCGACGAATAATCCTGGAGATCCTTCAAAAAATATTTTTTGGACAACGGGATTGTGGAGGTCTTGTTTCTCCGGGTTCTTCGGACCACCAAGGACGGACATGACAGCCTTGTTCATCTTTGAGAACAATAATTTATTTTTCACTAAATGTTCTTTCTGTTGCTTTTCCGCCATTAGTTTCTGTCTCTCTCTCGCTCGTGTTAGTCTTTGCTCTCCACCATCCACCCCCTCCTTCCCGGCTTGCTGCCCTTAACAGAGCGACAGGTGATTAGATAATGCGCCCAGGTGGCCCATATACGCACCTGTCGCTGATTTCGAAGCCGGTCTTGGCACACCCCGCTTCGCTGCAGGTCCGCAGCCCCCGCCCCTCATTTTTGCTCATACCTGCTTATGTACTTGGACAGTTTGAACACTAATGGCTGCATTGTAGCTGTGGAGAGGCGGAGCCGACGGGCCGACGGGCCGACGGCATGGCAGGGCTGCAGCGTGCCCTGCCCAAGATGGCGGCAAGGAGACGGAGAACGCGGTGGAACGGAAAGGCGGGGCATGCCGGGAGCGACGTCGCCGTAATCTAACTCAGGTGCGTGGGTCACACACCTGGACACAATTGACATTTCTCCTCTGGCTGTATAAAAGGGGAGAAGAAGGAGGGATCATGGCAGAAGGAGTAGGAGAACCAGAAGAAAAACCTGACGAGTGAGAACGACCGAGAGCGAGCCGAAGACAGCGACGAAGAGCGAGCATGAGTGGAGCAGCTGAAATGTGATCCGACCAAGAGACAAAGCTGTTATTGAAAAATAATGTGAGTCAAACTTGCAAAAGCAATGTCCTTCCTGAATGGTCCATGCAACCTGCATGACGACGGCAGGAGTCTGTCACATTTGGCACCCAACGTGGATGGACCACCGGAGGAGGGGGAGGACGATCCGCTGTGGGCTCTGATTGGTGCGCTGACGGAGTTTGCGGAAAGCACCCGTCAAAATTGCCAGCTCATGCAGGCGCTGGCGGACAAGATGGAGGGAGGCGGCGAGTGCCCCCCCAAAGAAGAAGTCAAGCAGGACGCCTGTGAAGTCTTGGCTGAAGCGTCCCACCTGGAAGGCAGGGCTGGGTTAGCTGCAGTGGCGTCTGCAGACCAGCAGGGCGAGCTGTCGGCCAAAGAGAGGGAGGACGAGCTCGCCTTGGTAGAGAGGATTAGAAACGCTGAGGAGAAAAGAGTTGCGGAAGTAGAAGAGAGCAAATTCAAGAAAATGAAAAAGAAGAAGAAGAAGAAGAAGAAGAAGAAGAAGAAGAAGAAAAAGAAGAAGAAGAAGAAAAAATAGTTGAAGAAATTCAAGAAAATAATAAAAAAGAAATAATTGAAGAAATTCAAGAAAATGATAAAGAATAAGAAGAAGAAGAAGAAATAGTTGAGGAAATTCAAGAAAATGGTAATGAAGAAAAAGACAAAGAAAAGATCAAAGAGGACGAAGAAAAGGACAAAGAAGAAGAAGAAGAAGACAAACAAAAGGTCAAAGGGTTAGTAGGCTCAGCCAAGCAGAATCCCGGCTTGCGTCTGGCGATGGAAGACTGTGGAGAGGCGGAGCCGACGGGCCGATGGCGGGGCAGGACACGCTGTAGCCTTGCTCAAGATGGCGGCAAGGAGGCGGAGAATGTGGCGGAACAGAGAGGCGGGGCGTGCCGGGAGCAATGCCGCAGACAAAATCAGGTGCGTGGGTCGCGCACCTGGACACAATTAACATATCTCCTCTGGCTGTATAAAAGGTGAGAAGGAGGAGGGATCGGGCTGAAGGAGAGGTGGAGAGTCCGCAGCAAGTCCAGGAAGAAGCAAGAGCGATCAGAGAGCGAGCCACAGACGAGAACGACGACAACGGCAGCTGAAAAGCGACCCGACCGAGACTGAAGCATTATTTGAAAAAATAAGAGTCAAACCTGCTCGAAGATCATGTCCTTCCTGAGTGGTCCATGGAATCCGCATGGCGACGGCAAGAGACTTTCACAGTAGCCGTATTGGTTTGGTTGACTGCCACTTCGTTCAATGGAAAATGACTGCATACAACCTATAAAGTGAATTATATTTTAAAGAAACATATAAAGTGAAAAGGAAGTGTATAAAAACTTTGTTGGAGAATAGATGCTTTGAACCACACAAGAGTGAACATGAACCACCGACAGTGTTGGGCGATCAGTTAAAAATGGAAAAGAAAGTGATGAATTCATTGCCACATAAACGGACTTCAGGTGTGTGTACTACAGCTTCAATGTCTCTTGTCCATGGTTTGAACGCTATGGCCAGAACAAATAACAACGTGTGCACCTATTCCAGCGTGTGTGCGAAGGCCGCATTTGGGAAAAGACCAAGTCGACAACGAGCAAGCCAAGACTTGAACGCATTGAAACTTAAACACTCTCTCCAGTTAAATGGAGACAAATTGTATACTATAAACTAAAAATGGAAACAAATTATGTTTTTTTTTTCTTCTTTCCCCTCTAAAAGTTGAGACGAATTGGGTGGGGATAGAGCAGAGCAAACTTCTACAGCTTGATTTCTTCAACACTTACGGCGCGTGCCATGAATGCGGCACTGCTTTATAGAATAGAAAAGGCCTCCTATATCCACTTGCCCGTGTCCCTATTACAAGAACAGACAGAGGGTATTTCAAATAAATACAGGATGCCACAGAAATGTACACTTCCCTCTTGAGGACCAGGCGACCAGAGCAGGATCTGTGCACCCAAACACTATATTCATTATACCTTTGCGTCATAAAGTGATTACATTAGATCTTGATGATTGGGATGAATTTGCTGCCAGGGAGAATTTTCAAAACTCACTTTTAATAGATCACTCGCTTTATTTGAATCTCTCTCAAACACCCAATTCCATTGCCAATGTTGCTTTTATTACAAAACACGCTTTTTCCATCACACTTAACAAAGTGCCTTGGTGCATTGAGAATTATTACATTGGTGAAGGTAACAAATGGGAGGTTAAGTAATGCATCTTTGTAGAAAACGCAGTGGAAATGAATACAAAAAATATCCTAATAGTGACAGAGTTCCAACAGTTATTTTGTTATGAGGTAGTTTCACTTCAATACATCTTGTCGGCAGGAGCCATCAGTGTTAAGAGGAAGGAGCTCTTTAGCACAGAGTTACACTTTCAGTCTTGAGCAGATTTTACTTCCAACACAAGGACAACATTATTTTTCGGTTCACAGTAAGTGAGGACATTTTAATTGTCTTTTTTCCGTGTTGTGTACATGTGTTTTAACTGTAACCATCAGAAAATATTATATAGCTGCAAATGTGTTAATTGTTTTTTTTTATGTTATTAATTTGATAGGGTATAGCGGTTTCTTTAAAGGCCTCTAAAACCCACTACTACCCACCACGCAGTCTGATAGTTTATATATCAATGATGAAATATTAACATTGCAACACATGCCAATAAGGCCTTTTTAGTTTACTAAATTACAATTTTAAATTTCCCGCGAGTTTCCTCTTGAAAACGTTGTGTAATGCTGACATGTACGCAAGACGTCATGGTTTTTTAGGAAGTAAGAGCGCTGCGCAGTATTTTGGAGATCTGTGTTGCTGAATCTTTTGCAATTTGTTCAATTAATATTGGAGAAGTCAAAGTAGAAAGATGGATTTGGGAAGCTTTAACCTTTAGCCATACAAACACACGGTGATTTCTTTTTTAAAATTCCTGGAGGTGAAACTTTACCATGGATCAGAGCGCGGTCAAGCGAACATGAATCACGACGGAATGTCAACCAGCAGGTTTCGGTGAGAAAATTGTGGTAAAAAGTCACTTCTTACTGGAGAAAAACTGAGCTTGTGTCGTCCATAGCTGCCGTCGACTCCACTGAGACACTGGCATCAAGACACCCGTGGATACACACCTCCGACTATCAGGTACTATTTAAGTCACTAAAACACTAGTAACACAATAGAAAGATAAGGGATTTCCCAGAATTATCATAGAAAATCTGTCTAAAAACATCGGAATCCGTCCCAATGCAATCGCGTTTTTTTTGTTGTTTTTTTTCTGGTCCGTCGCTATCAATATCTTCAAACACAAATCTTTCATCCTCGCTCAAATTAATGGGGAAATTGTTGTTTTCTCGGTCCGGATAGCACTTTTTGTTAGAGGCTCCCCTTAAAATCAATGTGAATATGTGAGGAGCCATCAACATGTGACGTCATCTTCTGCGACTTCCGGTAGAGGCGGGGCTTTTGTCTTTGCACCGAAAGTTGCGAACTTTATTGTAGATGTTTTCTACTAAATGATTTCAGCGAAAATATGGCAATATTACGAAATGATCAAGTATGACACATAGAATGGACCTGCTATCCCCGTTTAAATAAGAACATCTAATTTCAGTACGCCTTTAAGGACATAATTCAGCACACCTGTTTACTTGACTTTGTCGTCATTATTCACTGTCATTGTTCTATTGTGCACATAACAATATTGTTCTTGTTAAGCATTCATATATGTGGTTAAGAGTGAGCAATTCGTGACAGTCAGGAGATTTACCCAAAGGTGGAGATGTGCTGTGACCGCCAATTTGAGTCGTTTGATGTTAAGATTCAAGCATTCTCGTCTTTGACGGAATAAATGTTTTTGTGTGTCAAAAGATACTTCAAGTTGTGTTGCTTCGGCGTTACAAGCGCAACAAGGGGAAAAAAATAATACTAGTAATGAGAAAGAGACACTTCCCCCCCAAAAAATGTTAACAAATGAAAAAAGGTTTAAAAACTAAAAAAAAAAAACCAGCAAATAACAAAAAAAACAACAACCCCCTTCCACCTCCTCCCGGTCCTACATTGTCCTGTCACAAATCAGTCACTGTGTGTGGCAATGTACTGCCTTCCTCTTCACCCACAGGCAGATAGAAAATGAAACGAACTGAAAAAAAACAACATACAAAGAAGTGTCACTGTTGCTTTGGGGCAAACTGTGATTTCCACTCCAATAAAATCCATTCATCCATCCGTCTTCTACCGCTTGTCCCTTTTGGGGTCGCGGGGGGTGCTGGAGCCTATCTCAGCAGCATTCGGACGGAAGGCGGGATACACCCTGGACAAGTCGCCACCTCATCGCAGGGCCAACACAGATAGACAGACAACATTCACACTCACATTCACACACTAGGGCCAATTTAGTGTTGCCAATCAACCTATCCCCAGGTGCATGTCTTTGGAGGTGGGAAGAAGCCGGAATAACATTCTTCTAAAGGTAATAATGTTTATGTTATTTGGTTTAATGAGTTATCAATTACTGTATCCTTTGAACAGTAATTGATAAACTAATGACTAACAAAAACATTTTTTTTAAAAAAAGGCTAGTTGGCGATACCAAATAGTGGTGACCACGAGTGCGCTAAATGAAGTTAACATAGATGAAAGAAAAAGGGAGTACCAGGTCGTCCAAGAAAACATCAAGAAAATAAGCAATGTGGCGTCATCTATTACAGTTGTCCCCAACCACCGATTGGTACCGGGCCACAAAATAATTTTTATTTTATTTTATTTTATTTTTTATTTTTAAAAAAAAATACTCAGTGGCCTAGAGGTTAGAGTGTTTGCCCTGAAATCGGTAGACTATAAAAATGGGACCCATTACCTCCCTGCTTGGTACTCAGCATCAATGTCAAATGCAGAGCATAGATTTCACCACATCTAGTGTGTGTGTGACAATCATTGGTACTTTAACTTTAACCCTGGACAAGTTGCCACCTCATCGCAGGCATTGCAACTAATGGGAGCAATCAATACTACCTCTAAATGACTTTAAAATGTATTTAAAAAACATCAACAATACTTCATTTAGGTCCCATAACCTGTATAAAACCCAAGCTGTAGCGACATTGTTGTTGTAAGAGTGAACACTGACTTTTTCTAGCGTGGTAACCCATCGGCTTGTATTAGCCGTAAAAGTTAGCTGCGGATAGCTGGCTGTGGCCGTTTTTTCCCGACTTTTTTGGGTAGGCATGACATTTATGTCAAAATAGCATGGCTTCAAATTCCACATTTTGCAGCTTTGAGTGACTTTCACCTAACTCTCTGTGCTTCATTTTGCTCCAAAGTCACACCCTTCCTAGATTCTAGACGCAATAGTTCATCCTTCGTATATTTAGCTTCAAGAAGACAAGCTTTTAAATTCCTAATTTCTCCAAAAATAGCCGTCTTTGTTGTTTGTTACCAAGTCTGCCATTTAAAAAAGATACACACGCCTTGTCTACGGAAGTAGGACACACGTGGTTGCCAGAAGTTGGAAGTGCAGTGCTATGGAAAAGGAAATAAATGCGCCAAAGAAAAAGTTTCAGCAATGATTACAATATGTTAAATATTGTATGTTACATATTATTATGAACATCTCTCTGTTATTACATTATATATAGACTTGCATTGTGTATACAAAACATTGATGAGGTGGTTTTGAAGTTTTTTCAGAGGACTTTGATGGCTTCAACGGGGACTCTTATTAGCCATATTGTTATGTTTGCAGGAGGAGTATAGATGGCACAGACCACAGGGGGGATATATTGCTGTATGATTTATATATATATATATATATATATATATATATATATATATATATATATATATATATATAGAGAGAGAGAGAGAGAGAGAGAGAGAGAGAGAGAGAGACAGAGACAGAGAGAGAGAGAGAGAGAGACAGAGAGACCATATATATAATAACAACCATTAATACTAAAACTAAGGAAATGGAGTGTGAGTAAATTCAAGAGTGTGTATGGTGTAAGACTATGTGTAGGAATTAACTGCTGAGTGTTGCCGTAATCTTGAACGAGAGGAGGGACAATGCAGAGCTTGTAGGTCCGTGAGACAGGCAGGTTGTCCGGGGGATATAGCAAGGTGTCAACAGGTCTGTCTCCAGAGCGGGGGTCAAGGATCGAGGAGGCAGTCAGGGAAGCAGAAGGAACGCGGGGGTGAACAACGAGAAGCACGGCTCGTAGAGCGGGAACGAAGGCAGAGATTCAGGAATGGATGGTTTACGTTACGGTGTCGGATAGCAGGTAGAGCAGACTTTTGAAGGCAGGACCTCTCATTAGCGCCAGGTTTGTTGAGTGCTGGTGATTGATTGCAGCTGCTGTCTGCAGCAGGAGAGATGCGTGCGGAGATGAGTGGCCGTGGGCTTGTAACGAGGTGTGCTCCGCGGCTTACTGACGAATGCGCATTGGCATGCACCCAGGCCATGACACGTATATTCTAAGCCTTTTTTATTGTCTTATCAAAATTGTGAACGATAGGAAAAATTCCCAAAAAATTGCAGTTCCTATTTAAAGGGGAACATTATCACCAGACCTATGTAAGCGTCAATATATACCTTGATGGTGCAGAAAAAAGACCATATTTTTTTTTAACCGATTTCCAAACTCTAAATGGGTGAATTTTGGCGAATTAAACGCCTTTCCGTTAATTGCTCCTTGGCGATGACGTCAGAACGTGAGGTCACCGAGGTAATACATCCGCCATTTTCATTTTCTACACATTACACACACGGGTCTCAGCTCTTATTTTCCGTTTTTTCGACTATTTTTTGGAACCTTGGAGACATCATGCCTCGTCGGTGTGTTGTCGGAGGGTGTAACAACACTAACAGGGAGGGATTCAAGTTGCACCGAAGATGCGAAAGTGTCTGCCGCAAGACCCCGATTGAATGTGCTGTATTGTCTTCACATTTGACCGGCGATGACAGACATGACACAGAGATGTATGAATAACCTGCAGATGCATTTGCAACGATAAAGTCAACGAAATCACAACGGTGAGTTTTGTTGTTGACTTATGTGCTAATCAGACATATTTGGTTGCGGCTTGACTGCCAGCTAATCCATGCTAGCATGCTACACTAATCCATGCTAACATGCTATGCTAATCGATGCTAACATGCTATTTACCGGGGATGACGGACATGGCACAGAGGTGTATGCATAACCTGCGGATGCATTTGCAGTGATAAAGTCAACAAAATCACAAAGGTGAGTTTTGTTGATGTTGACTTATGTGCTAATCAGACATCTTTGTTCGCGGCGTGATTGCCAGCTAATCGATGCTAACATGCTATTTACTGGCGGTGCTAAAGCAGACATGGCACAGAGATGTATGGATAACCTGCAGATGCATTTGCAATGATAAAGTTAACGAAATCACAAAGGTGAGTTTTGTTGATGTTGACTTATGTGCTAGTCAAACATATTTGGTCGCGGCGTGACTGCCAGCTAATCGATGCTAACATGCTATTTACCGGCGGTGCTAAAGTAGACATGGTACAGAGATGTATGGCTAACCTGCAGATGCATTTGCAACTATATTACGTTTCCTTCAACCCACTTTTAATGCGAAAAAAACACTTACCAATCGACGGATTTAAGTTGCTCCATTATCTCAAAATGCGAAAATCCTGATCGTTTGGTCCGCACATTTTACCGGCGATGCTAACGCAGCTATTCGGCCATGCTATGGCTATGAATAGTGTCAATAGCTATTCGCTCAATAGCTTCAGTTTCTTCTTCAATACTTTCATACTCCAACCATTTGTTTCAATACATGCGTATTCTGTTGAATCGCTTAAGCCGCTGAAATCCGAGTCTGAATCCAAGCTAATGTCACTATATCTTGCTGTGGTATTCCCATTTTTTGTTTACATTGGCAGCACCGTATGACGTCACAGGAAAATGGATAGTGGTTTCAAAGATAGCGAAAATAAGGCACTTTAAAGCTTTATTTAGGGATATTCCGGGACCGGTAAAATTTTTTTAAAAACTTCAAAAAATACAAGCCACTGGGAACTGATTTTTATTGTTTTTAACCCTTTTGAAATTGGGATAATGTTCCCCTTTAAGCCTACTTCTCTACTGCTTTTTTAATGTTGGTCATTGTGGTGGTACTTGGAGATCCAAGTGTATCTTTTCTGCTAGTAGTACTTTGTGAAAAAAATTGCGAACCACTATTTCAGCGAAATGTAAATTTTTACACAATAAACATATTATAAAATGCTAGTTTTTTTAATAAAAGTAAATACGCACACGCTCCCTTAGGATGTAAGACATACATCCTAAAAAGAAGAGCCACAGGACTTGGCAGCAGGTCAAGAATTAGATGTGTTTGCTAGGTGCAGCACAGAAAAACCACCATTGGATAAAATATCTGGAAATAGGGTAAAGCCTTCCCGGCCCCAATCATTGAGAACAACACACTTGCTACTTTACTTAAGGTAAAACTAAAAGTATTATTCCAAGCAAACCAAAAATGCGAAAATGTTTAACTTACGTCAAAACTGTTATGCGATATGCCAGTGTTTCTATCCAATGTATTGTATTGTGCTGCTGTTTTTATGTTGCATCCTTACTATAAATCCCTTGTTTTAATCTGACATATTTACACAAAATCCAATGTGTTATTAATGGCAGTTGTCCGTTTTAATGAACAAACAAATAAATAAAAAAAAAAAAACATGTGACTTATATTTGTGAGATCGTCGTGAAAAATAAATTTAAAAAGGTGGATAATTGCTTCGTTAGTCATTTCCACCCTACATCTCCCCACCACAAACCATCAAATCAATAGGGGGTTCTTGCAAAAAAAAAAAATGTTTACTTATTAAACATCTTTTGCGGTTTTCAAATCGTGCATCGTTTTCATTTTTTCGAACCGCATTCCAGACCCGCTGCCACCCGCGGCCTTGAATGGCTTCTTTCATAGTCCGAGTGAGCTGACCAGTGAGGCTTTTCAGTTCAGTTCGACTCCTCTCTGATGCACTCTTAGATTTGTGAACACACCAAATAAGATGTGTGACTGCTTCTTAAATCAACAAACCAGCTAAATGTCCCTTCCCACCTTCCAACCTCGTGTCCACCTCAAGTAAGGAAGGCAAACTACGGTTCCTGGTTGACCGCCAGGACTGAAACGTTCGTAGGATCTCTTTTCGGACACATTTCAAACGGATGCCAGTTTCAACTCGATTGCAAGGCCGGACCACAGTCGGACCACCGGGGGCCCTCCTGACTAAAAGCCTCATCTGTTTACCGAAGGAGTTCGACGTGTGTGTGGAGCCTGGGTGGTGCCGCCACTACTCGAGATAGTATTTGATTTAGTTTTTTGAGGCAAAATGCTATTTCAAATCAGGAATGACGACGGCAAACCAAAGATACTTTTTCAAGTTTTAACATTTCAACATGAATTTGGTGGGAAGTGAGGAGAGCCGAAAACAAGCGATAGTTGTTGTTTTAAGTTGCTTGGTCATGGAAGGAGAGGAGTAGTTCTCCTAGGTGGCCTGCGTGTGGACAAATTGTTGCTCAAGTTTGCCGAAGGTGGAAGCTAAATCATTGCAATGTTTCATTGGGGAACACCTAAAGCTGCCAGAGTATCAATGCCAAATACAGCCAGCGTTCCTTGAAATGCAAAGTTGTAAATAAGTCCATAATTATACCATGTGATGACATGTCTGAAGCCACAGCATCTCTCGACAAACCAAAGTTTGAACTAGTGATGCTAGCCTGTTTGCTACCAAAGAGGTACAAAGAAATATATTCAATCATGTGCTTTTCCAAATGTGCATAGAACCTAATGCTTTTTCCTTTTCAAACACATCCATCCCGACAGTCTTTATTTTGTTCTGCTTTATTAGAGAGTTTCTTCTACAACTCATACTTGGATAATGTTCATTCAGTTGTTTAAGTTTTGTAAAAGAGCAGATAAACATTACACACAACTATAAATTGCAACTTTATGGATTCAAGAAACACTAAAATAAATCCAGAATAGAAATTGCGGGAGTCTGGAACAGTTTGGTTTTTAGATCAAGCAAGGTGAAAAAAATATGGAATCACTTAATTCCAAGATAAAGATAGCACCTGCATCAAATTAAATCCCTCCATCATTACGCTGTCAAGAGGACTATGGGGAGCTGTTGCACCGTGTGCATTGACATGACTCATGACCTACTACACAAAAGAAGTAAATTAAAACAAAGGAGAGGATTATCAAACTTCTTCAAGAAGGTAATTCATCACCCATTGATGAAAAAGTTGTTGATTGTTCATGATCAGCTGTGTGTAAAATCTGGACCAAGTACAAACAACATGGAAAGTTTGTAATAGGCAAGCTTACTGGTAGACCAAAGAAAACATCAGTCAAGACGGAAAACGTAAAGCAATATGTCTTGAAAACAGAACATGCAAAGAAAAACAAATAAAGAACAAATGAGAGGAAAGAGTCACTGTCTGTGACCGAATTATAACAAACCTTCTGAAGGAATTGGGATTTAAATATAAAAAAGCTAAACCAAAGATGTCATTAACATCTACCCAGAATAAAACAAGGGTATAGTGTGCTACCGAAAAGCAATCATGGACTGTGGATGACTGGAAGAAAGTCATATTCAGTGATGAATCATAAAATCTGCATCGGGCAAGCTGATGATGCTTCAATTTTTGTTCTAGTGAGATTTATGAAGACGACTGCCTGAAGAAAACATGCACATTTCCAAAGTCATTGATGATAGGGGGCTGCATGTCATGCGATCACACTGGGGAGATGGTTGTCATTACATCTTTAATAAATGCACATGTTTACATTGACAATTTAGACACTTTTATTATTTTATCAATCCAAAGAATGTTTGGGGATGAGGACTTCATTTTCACGGTAATGCATCTTTCCATAGGGCAGTCCTTCTCAAATAGTGGTGATGCCGGGGGTCATGTTTTATCAGTATCAGACTTAGACTTCCTTTTTATTGTCATTCAAATTTGAACTTTACAGTACAAATAAGAACAACATTTTGTTGCATTAGCTCTTGGTAGTGCAGGATAAAAAAAAAGCAATAGGGTGCAGATATAAATAAATAGATTACTGTACATATAAATACATTGCACTTTTTTCACATGCGTCCATGTTTATGGATGTATGTTGTATTGTCTTTTTCATTCCAGCGAGTGAATGCATTTTGGGGGGAGTTGAGGGGATAATTTAATTATAATGCGTTCAGGAGTCTTATGGCCTGAGGGAAGAAACTGTTACAGAACCTGGAGGTTCTGCTACGGAGGCTGCGGAACCTCTTCCTAGAGTCCAACAGTGAAAACAGTCATTGCAGATTTTCTGAGCCCTGGTCAGGCAGCGGCTTTTTGCGATCTCCTGGATAGGAGGAAGAGGAGTCCTGATAATATTTTCCACCGTCCTCACCACTCTCTGGAGAGACTTCCAGTCCGAGGCATTGCAGGCGCTAGTCCAGACAGAAATGCTGTTGGTCAGCAGGCTCTCTTTAGTGCCTCTGTAGAATGGGGTGAGAATGGGGGGACGGAGCTGTGCTCTTTTCATCCGACGCAAAAAGTGCATGCGCTGCTGAGCTCTTTTTACAAGAGCTCCGGTGTGTAGGGACCAGGTGAGTTCAACGCCGCTTTGAAAAGCTCCGCACTGCTAAACGTGGTCATTCTAGTCATAATCTCAACTTCCTCATATACATTTATTATAGAAAAAGACTCATTATTATTATTTATGAATTTTCTTTTAATATCAATTAAGTTGTCAAAAATGTTCATAGTTTATATGAGGATTTATGTATAGTTTTAATTTTAGACAACTTGATGAACACTAAATCTTTACTGTTAGGTACTAAACAAATGTTAATAAAGTTACAGTTTGTTGTAACAACTTACTGTTATAAGTTGATGAATAATTCCGTCTATTTTATTTTTTTTATTTTCTTTAATGTTGATAAGGATCCAATTTTATACAGAGGTGTATTGCAATGCTGTCAGTTATAGTCGCAGCGGATAGTGGGGGTGGAGTGGGTGAATTCTTTTTTTTTTTCTTCCTAGTTTGGGCGTGAAATAAAATAATTGAGAAGCACTGCCAAGGAGCAAACACTGTGAAAATATTTCTTGAAAAAAGATTCATAGGGTCAACGTCATGGCCTGCAAACAGTCCGGATCTCAATCCAATCGAATATCTTTGGTGGAAATTGAAGAAAAATGGTCTAAACCAGGGGTCGGGAACCTTTTTGGCCGAGAGAGCCATGAAAGCCAAATATTTTAAAATGTATTTCCTTGAGAGCCATATAATATTTTTTAACACTGAATACAATTAAATGCGTGCATTTGTAAGTAAGACTAACATTTTTAGAGAATAATGAGTATTTTATTCTTTTTAATAACGTTGTTATTGGGGCGGTACTTCTTGGATGGTAGAGTGGCTGTGCCAGCAACTTGAGGGTTCCAGGTTCAATCCCCGCTTCCGCCATCCTAGTCATTGCCGTTGTGTCCTTGGGCAAGACACTTTACCCACCTGCTCCCAGTGCCACCCACACTGGTTTAAATGTCACTTAGATATTGGGTTTCACAATGTAAAGCGCTTTGAGTCACTAGAGAAAAGGCGCAATATATACTGTATATAATTCACTTCACAATATAATTCACTTATTCTAAAGCTAACCAATAATAAATATAATACTTCTTACCATTAACGCGACTTCTTGAACAGGTGCGATAGAAAATAAATGGTTGGATTAAAATGCATGAAAATGTCTTATCTTTTGAACGTTATTTTTAACACTGTGATTATCAGCGGAATTATTCATTACTTATCATGTAAAGCAATGCCAGCTAAGATTTATATGAGAGCCAGATGCAGTCATCAAAAGAGCCACATCTGGCTCTAGAGCCATAGGTTCCCTACCCCTGGTCTAAACCAAGGCTCCAATCTCCAAAGCTGATTCAACAACAGCAATCAGAGAAAGCTGGAGTAAGAATGATGAGGAGTTATGTTGGTCACTTGTTAAGTCTATGCCTCAGAGACCACAGCTGCTAAATAGGCCAGAAGGGTGCAACCAAGTACTAGTGGCATGTACAAACCACATTTTTTTTTTTTTTTTTTTTTTTTTTTTTTTTTTTTTTTATGGTCTGGTTCTATCTTGTTTTGTATCATTTACTACTTTACTACATCCAGTACACCCATAGTGGGCAGAGTTGCGAGACGTGCTCAAGTTAGTGAATGAAGCGCACATTTGTAGTTGTTTCCCCATATTTCTACACAATAACTCAGCAGTAAAGAATAAGAAGCTGTTTTTGGTTTAGAACATGTTTTGTTTTATTCATTATTGACGTGTTTAGAAACCCATTTTAAAGGGGAACATTATCACAATTTCAAAAGGGTTAAAAACAATAAAAATCAGTTCCCAGTGGCTTGTTGTATTTTTTGAAGTGTTTTTCAAAATTTTACCGGTCTCGGAATATCCCTAAATAAAGCTTTAAAGTGCCTTATTTTCGCTATCTTCGAAACAGCTACCCATTTCCCTGTGACGTCATACAGTGCTGCCAATGTAAACAAACAATGGGAATACCACAGCAAGATATAGCGACATTAGCTCGGAATCTGCACCATCAAGGTATATATTGACACTTACATAGGTCTGGTGATAATGTTCCCCTTTAAACACAGTGGTC
Organism: Nerophis ophidion; assembly: GCF_033978795.1. Lineage (NCBI taxonomy): Eukaryota > Metazoa > Chordata > Actinopteri > Syngnathiformes > Syngnathidae > Nerophis > Nerophis ophidion. The sequence goes on from NC_084618.1 coordinate 56,583,086, forward strand.
TGAAAATCAACCCTGTTTACTTTTGCACTGTACTTACCATTTCTACATAACACTGTAAATTTGCAACATTCGTGATGTTTTTTGTTTATATTTGAATGTATTTATTTATATACTCACAGTGGTGGTTATAATTAATTCCTAATAACTCAATACCATCTAATATGTGTGATTTGACTAAAATGGATCGTGTCTTTTTTATTGATATCCTAGCAATGTAATTATCTAATACGAAGTTTGTTTTTAGTGTCGGACATCACATGCAAGCATCCACACCAACGTGACTTGTGAGCATTTGCCAGTGACATGTCTTTACATATAATCTTTCACTCCTCTCCCCTTGATGTCCAGTGCTGAGGTCAGGATCAGAGAGAGATGAAAGCACCATTTAAATGAGCACCTCACTGCTGGAGCGCTGACTTCTGACCCCTGACCCTCAACCACACGACCCCACCCTCCAGCAGTTCCACGACTTGCAGCAAGGACAAAAGGAGAAAATGACCATCAGTGGGTCATGGGGAGCACTATGAAGACCTCAGGAGTCCCAACAGGGGGTATGACGGCTCCCTTCCTGACTTGAATTCCTGAATTAAATAGATGAAAACTTGAGGAAAGCACATTTTTTTAATAAGTAAAGGTTCTTATTAGCAATAACTCAATTTAATACAATATAAGTAAATAAGCGTAACTCAGGGTTTGCTCAGTTTGACATATTTTTTTCCCCCTGTCTCCTTATCTGATAGGATGTGTTATCTTGTTATTCATTCATTCTCATGCATTTAATGTAAATGTAAAAGTTATTATTTGTGTAACTTTATTGTCTTGGAATATTATTACAATTATTATTATCATAATTTTAACATCAATTACCATCACTTTCTCATTCTAAAACTGGAATGATGCTAAACATTATTGCATACGTCTCAGGAGGAGCCTTATATACATATATACATCCATCCATCCATTCATTTCCTACCGCTCATTCACTTTAGGTTCGCGGGGGGCGCTGGTGCCTATCTCAGCTACAATCGAGCGGAAGGCGGCATACACCCTGGACAAATCGCCACTACATCGCAGAGCTAACACAGATCGACAGACAACATTCACACTCACATTCACACCCTAGGGCCAATTTAGTGTTGCCAATCAACTTATCCCCAGGTGCATGTCTTTGGAAGTGGGAAGAAGCCGGAGTACCCGTAGACAACCCACGCATTCACGGGGAGAACATGCAAACTCCACACAGAAAGATCCCAAGCCCGGGATTGAACCCAGGACTACTCAGGACTTTCGTATTGTGAGGCAGACGCACTAACTCCTCTGCCACCGTGCCCGAGCCCGGGATTGAACCCAGGACTACGCAACGCCTTCGTATTGTGAGGCAGACGCACTAACCCCTAACATATATACATGTTACTAATTATTAACAAAAATAATGATAAATAGATAGATATATAGTACTTTATTGATTCCTTCAGGAGAGTTCCCTCGGGAAAATTAAAATGACGATAATTATACAAAACAATTATCAAAGGTTTATAATTGAATAGTAGCCTCTGAATCATATTAGAGTTTTGAGGAATTATCACCCCTTACCTTCACACACAGTATTTTTTTATTTGCCAATATACAGTATATTTGCTTATTTTTTGTGTTTTAGAAGTTTTGTCTGTCAATTTTTCAACCGGGCAGCACGGTGGGTCAGGGGTTAGTGCATGTTTCTCACAATGCAAAGGTCCTGAGTAGTCCTGAGTTCAATACTGGGATCGAGATCTTTCTGTGTGGAGTTTGCATGTTCTCCCCGTGGGTTCCCTTCGGGTACTCCGGCTTCCTCCCACTTCCAAAGACATGCACCTGGGGATAGGTTGATTGGCAACACTAAATTGGCCCTAGTGTGTGAATGTGAGTGTGAATGTTGTCTGTCTATCTGTGTTGGCCCTGCGATGAGTTGGCGACTAGGACAGGGTGTACCCCGACTTCCGCTCGAATGCAGCTGAGATAGGCTCCAGCGCCCAACGCAACTCCGAAAGGGAATAAGCGGTAAAAAATGGATGGATGGAATTTTCCAACCTACATGCTGTGCTTAATCCATAAAATTAATTAATGTGGGCTGAAATGACCTTACAATGGCGTGCTATAGCACAACTTATTGCTTTGGCGTACGTTTGACAGCCTTATAATGTAGATAAAAATATTTTTTAACCATAAATTATTTACTGCCAGGTACAGGTACTCAATTTAACACATTCATTGAGGCGGCTGCACAGGAATGCGGGTAACTAATATTCAAATATGCACCCACACATGCAGTGTAGTGCACGCACGCACGCTTCGTCCCACATGTGCTCAATCACAGCTTCCTGTTTGTCCTCTGTGCTGTAGCGGCAGTGATGTCACAGATGAGGTCACCATTTAGGTCACCCACGGCGCCGATGCTCCCACGATAGCTGCAGGTAATTATGATGTCATTGACATTATGCATCAACGAACACATGCTCATGTATTCACAGGTCCAGCCGGGTTTCAAGCGTTTTATAACACCTTGGCCACCAGAAGCAGCCGTAACTCAGAAAAAAAAACCCTAAGAAAAACACTTAAATATTATAATAGGTCTTGGTATATGTATTTGATTAAAATGTAAAAATTTAAGGTAATTATACGATATTTTACTCCGGTTTATCACTTCCAGCCAGAACCTCAATGACGTCATGCATCAAGGCAACACTGTGTGCGTTTGTTTACGTACAAGCAGAACCATTGGCGCCCGAACTGATGTATCATGCATGGCTAATGTCTCCACAGTGTAAAAAGATGGACCACTGTAAACAGGTGGAGACAAGAAACAAGCTAATGTGCGGGTAGCATACAGCGCCAGTTTCCTGCAGACCACTTTGCACGTCAAATGCTGAAGGCTACGTGGCGTCAACCCGACTGCAGCGAGCTGTTGCTTCTCCGATTTAACACAGAGTAAATGTTATCAACAGTAAGCCCATCAAGCATTTGAGTGGCACATTGGCTTGTTATACGCACATTTTCCTGGTGGAATAAGTCTGAAAAGACGGGTCATCTTAAATTTCTCCAGTTATCAATGCAAACAAACAGGTGATACAAAACAACTTCTCTCTCAGCAAATTACAGTTTTTCTCATTTTTGATGAAATGCAAACACCGTGATGTCGGATGAAACCTGGAAAGATGTAGCTGTGACTGTAATTGTAATTGTTGGTTACAACATTAAGTACCATGCTAACCTCTGATCACCCACTTCAATGGTCTTGTGATTTTCAACAAAACTGTTTTCAGTCTGTTACTAATGTTTGCATGGAAAAAATAATGATAATAATGCCATCCTATTAGTATTCCTGGAGTGCCAAAGTAACATCCACACGGCAGACGTTTATCCATGAAAATATGGGTAAGCTGCCGAATGGTCTGCCCGACACATTTCAGTTTGTTCTTCTCTTGAGACTCTACAAACTGGATGAGCAAGCATTAGCATATTAGCATCATTGAGTTTTATGCAGCTCAATTTTTGTTTCATCTGACCACAGAACTTTCCTCCATGAGGTCTTATCATTGTCCCTTTTATGTCGGATGAAACAAAAATTGAGCTGTTTGGCCACAATACCCAGCAATATGTTTGGAGGAGAAAAACTGAGGTCTTTAATCCCAATGGAACTGGTGCTTTACAGAAAGTAACTGGGACAATGAAAAAGGAGGATTACCTCCAAATTATTCAGGACAACCTAAAGTCGTCACCCCGGAGGTTGGGTCTTGAGCACAGTTGGGTGTACCAACAGGACAATGACCCCAAACACACGTCAAAAGTGGTAAAGGAATGGCTGAATCAGGCAAGATTTTAAAATTTTAGAATGGCCTTCCAAAAAGTATCAATCAATCAATTAATCAATGTTTATTTATATAGCCCTAAATCACAAATGTCTCAAAGGACTGTACAAACTACTACAACTACGACATCCTCGGAAGAACCCACATAAGGGCAAGGAAAACTCACACCCAGTGGGACGCCAGTGACAATGATGACTATGAGAAACTTGGAGAGGACCTCATATGTGGGCAACCCCTCCCTCCCTACTTACTTAAACATGTGGACAATGCTGAAGAAACAAGTCCATGTCAAAAAAACAACACATTAGCTAAACTGCACCAATTTTGTCAAAAAGAGTGGTCAAAAATTCAACCAGAAGCTTGTTGATGGCTACCAAAAGCACCTTATTGCAGTGAAAATTGCCAAGGGACATGAAACCAAATTTTACCCTTGTCTTACGTTAGGAGGCTAAGTTACCTGTTAAGATCCGCTGCTCGGATCTTAATTTATTTGGTTTTCTGGTAATTTGTGTTTATCTTCTTGATTCATGGACGCTTCAGAGTCTTACTTTGTGTACTCCCTGATTTGTTTTTGTCACCATGGCGACTTGATTTGTTCACCTGCCTTTGTTTGCACACCTGGTTTTGATTAGTGACTCTATATTAACCCACCTGTTTCATTTACTCGTCCTGGTCTCGTCAAGTTTCCTACACTCTTTTCAATGTCTTCGTGGACTCCTAACTTTGGTAATAATCCGTTTTGATACTTGCTAGCTTCCATGCCTAGCCTCTTTGTGTTCTAAGTGTTTACTCGCTAATGCTTTCGCGCTTAGCCACCTTCTGTTTCCCTAGCTCACACGCTAGTAGATGTTTGTTTGCCTTTTCTCTTAGCACAAGGGTTTTTTGTTATTAGTCTGTTTGTAGTTAAATAAATCTGTTTTCTTACCTGTACGCTGTGTCATTGCCCGACTGCATCTTGGAAGAAGCACCCCTTGCGCACGATGCCACGAAGACGTAATATTACCTACATAACAGCTCAAGCTTTTATTGCTAACGTATTATTCAAATATTTACAACATAATGTTATTACTTACCACTTCATTGTCTCATTGCCTTTTATTTCAAGCACTGAGAACGCCATCAAAATGAGTTTTTTAGAAAGAAAAACATTTTTGTGAAGGTCTGTGGGTGAAGCCGGACTAATCTTTGTACACATTCAGAGTGACTTTCTGACAGTTGAAGGCACTTGGCCATGAATCATAAAAGTTAAAATTAAGACACTTCTTACTTCAGACAAGGCTAAAAGGTTTTTTTGACTTGTGCTAGTGAAAGCAAACAACCACCGCTCATTGCTCTTATTAGAGTGCAGTTCCCCTTTAAAACAAATGTGATGAATTCATTGCACCAGGAGTGCTATATCGTTATCCAAAAAGGTATATTAATGGATTTGGATCTTTTGTTTGGTGAAAAAAACAACACATACTGAAAGTAACCCTTTTGTTTGGCGTGGAAGACATGAGACCACCAGTGTACATACAGTGCACTAGTCTGGCATGGTGGCAATTTTGTCACCGGCTACAGCAGCGTGTCCTCTGTGTGGCCGAGCGCGACTTCAATGTAATCACGCTCAAATCTCAAAGTAATTGACTTTACTTTAAGCTACCCCACAGTGCAACCTAATTGGCCACAGGAGGCCTAAGACTGTACGTGTGCGTTCGCGTATGAACTTGTATGACATCATGGTAAAAAACACAGATTAGGCTTCGTAATGAGCGTAAAGCGCAGTGGAAGTCAAAGCGCAGTGGAAGTCAAAGCGTGCTGGTGCGCATGGAGGATTGGTACAAGGAAACGTTTGTTTGCCTGGTCAGTTCTAACACACACACACACACACACACACACACACACACACACACACACACGCACACACACACACACAAACATACACACACACACACACACACACACACACACACACACACACACACACACACCATCATCATCGGCGGTCACTCGTGGTCGAGTATGACTGTCCTCCTTCCTGGTCCTTGTGTGTCTTCAGGTGGGCGTGGAGGCCGATTCTGGACCCGATTATTCTGGGGCAATGTGGACAAGGGAATATAGTGGTGGTGGGTCTCTCCTTTCTTAGTCAGCGCTTGTCTTGTGCAGCATAGCAAAGGTCGTCATTATATTGCGCGGCACCCTCACGGACAAGGTTTCTCCACTTCGTCCTGTCTGTTGCCTTGACTTCCCAAGACTTAAAGGCCTACTGAAATGAGATTTTCCTATTCAAACGGGAATAGCAGGTCCATTCTATGTGTCATACTTGATCATTTCGCGATATTGCCATATTTTTTGCTGAAAGGATTTAGTAGAGAACATCGACGATAAAGTTGGCAACTTTTGGTCGCTAATAGAAAAGCCCTGCCTTTACCGGAAGTATGTGCGCGTGATGTCACGAGTTGCAGGGCTCCACACATATTCACATTATTTTTAATGGTAGCCACCAAGCAGTAAGAGCAATTTTGACGAATAAAGCGACAATTTCCCCATTAATTTGAGCGAGGCTGAAAGATTTGTGAATTAGGATATTGATAGTGAAGGACTAGAAGAAAAAAAAATAAAAGCGACGGCGCCGGGCGGTGGCAGTGTGACCGTTTCAGATGTAATTAGACACATTTACTAGGACAATTCTGGAAGATCCCTTATCTGCTTTATTGTCTTAACGGTGTTTTAGTAAGATTTTAAAGATTGTAAAGAGATACCTCGAGGTCGGATGGCTGCGGTGAACACAAAGTGTCTCAGAGAGAAGCAGAGGAGCCAAGCTCACAGCTGCCTTTTAAACAGCTGCTGCAGGACGACGGATAATCCAATGATTTCTCTGGTAAGATATATATCACAATTTCCCCATCCAAAAACATGCTGGTTGACGTAGAGAAAACATGTTCGCTTGACCGCTCCGCTTCACAACAAATAAAGAAACACCGGCTGTGTCTCGGTGCTAAAGACAGCTGCAATCCACCACTTTCCACCAACAGCATTGTTTTTTATAGTCTCCATTATTAAATGAACAAATTGCAAAAGATTCAGCAACACAGATGTCCAGAATAATGTGTAATTATGCGGTTAAAGGAAAACATTATCACCAAACCTATGCAAGCGTCAATATATACCTTGATGTTGCAGAAAAAAGACCATGTATTTTTTTAACCGATTTCCGAACTCTAAACAAGTGAATTTTGGCAAATTAAACGCCTTTCTGTTTATCAGTCTTTTAGTGATGACGTCAGAACGTGACGTCACCGAGGTAACACACCCGCCATATTCATTTTCACATTACAAACACCGGGTCTCAGCTTTGTTATTTTCCGTTTTTTCGACTATTTTTTGGAACCTTGGAGACATCATGCCTAGTCAGTGTGTTGTCGGAAGGTGTTACAACACTAACAGGGAGGGATTCAAGTTGCACCACTGGCCCAAAGATGAGAAAGTGTCAGCCGCCAGACCCCCATTGAATGTACCAAAGTGTCTTCACATTTGACCGGCGATGCTAAGACAGACATGGCACAGAGATGTATGGATAACCTGCAGATGCATTTGCAACAATTAAGTCAACTAAATCACAAAGGTGAGTTTTGTTGATGTTGTTGACTTATGTGCTAATCAGACATATTTGGTCACGGCATGACTGCCAGCTAATCGATGCTAACATGCTATGCTAATCGATGCTAACATGCTATTTACGCTAGCTGTATGTACATTTGAAACTAGATACCCACATTTAATGCAAAACAAACACTTACCAATCGACGGATTTAAGTTGCTCCAGTGTCACAAGACGCGAAAGTCCTGATCGTTTGGTCTGCACATTTTACCGGCGATGCTAATAAGGCAGCCATGCTGTGGGTCACTTCATTAGGTACACCCACGCTATGGCCGAATAGCGTCAATAGCTATTCGCTCAATAGCTTCAATTTCTTCTTCAATTTCGTTTTCGCTATCTGCCTCCATTCTCCGACCATCTGTTTCAATACATGCGTAATCTGTTGAATTGCTTAAGCCGCTGAAATCCGAGTCGGAATCCGAGCTAATATCGCTATATCTTGCTGTGGTAACCGCCATGTTGTTTGTATTGGCAGCCCTGTATGACGTCACAGGGAAATGGATAGTGGTTTCGAAGACAGCGAAAATAATGCACTTTAAAGATGTATTTATGGATATTCCGGGACGTGTAAAATTTTGAAAAAAACTTTAAAAAATACAACCAGCCACTGGGAACTGATTTGTATTGTTTTTAACCCTTTTGAAATTGTGATAATGTTCCCCTTTAAAGCAGACGACTTTTAGCCACGATTGGTGCAGCGCTAATATTTCCTGACAATCCGTGACGTCACGCGTAAGCATCATCATTCCACGACGTTTTCAACAAGAAACTCGTCGGAAATTTAAAATTGCAATTTAGTAAACTAAAAAGGCCATATTGGCATGTGTTGCAATGTTAATATTTCATCATTTATATATAAACTATCAGACTGCGTGGTCGGTAGTAGTGGGTTTCAGTAGGCCTTTAAGGTCTATAAACACTGTGTCAGGTTTTCCTTGATGTTGTCCTTAAATCTCTTCTTTTGACCTCCCGGGGCCCGTTTCCTTTCAACAGGCTGGGAATAAAGGATTTGCTTTGGGAGGCGAGAGTCAGGCATGCGGACTACATGGCCAGTCCATCTAAGTTGGTTTTGGGCAATCCTGGCAGTGATGGTGGGCAAGAGGCTGGTGTTGGTGCGTCGGTCCTCCCAGCTGATCCTGACGATTTTTCTGAGACATGTTTATAAATATATATATATATATATATATATATATATATATATATATATATATATATATATATATATATATGTAAATATATATATATATATATATATATATATATATATATATATATATATCCATCCATCCATTTCTACCGCCTCTCCCTATCGGGGTCGCGGGGGGTGCTGGAGCCTATATTCTTTTTCCAGTTTTCCAGTAGTAACTAATGCCCTGCAATGAGGTGGCGACTTGTCCAGGGTGTGCCCCGCCTTCCAATGCAGCTGAGATAGGCTCCTTTGTGTGTCCTCTCAAGTGCTCTGTTTATTGCAGTTCTGAGTGTAGCTGGGTCATGTTTGGTTTTGGAAATGGATTGCATTGTTATAGAATTGCTGTGAATTGTTTTGTTGCATTAATAAAAACAAAAAAAATACTTTTTTAAAAATGAGAATCGATTCTGAATCGCACAACGTGAGAATCGCGATTCAAATTTGAATCAATTTTTTCCCACACTCCTAGTATTTAAATACTGATGATTCTCACACACACACTAAATGTGGCAAAATTATTCTCTGCATTTGACCCATCACCCTTTATTAACCTTTAGGAAATGAGGAAAGCAGTGAGCAGCAGCGGTGGCCGCGCCCGGGAATCATTTATGGTGATTGAATCCCCAATTCTAACCCTTGATGCTGAGTGCCGAGCAGGGAGGAAATGGGTCCCATTTTTATAGTCGTTGGTATGACTCATTGATACCGATACCAATATTGATACCGGTGTTCATTGGTACTCTTATTGGTACTATATGTAGTTGGTGTAAATAAAGATGTGAAAAAAAAATTACTACCATTTTTTTAGCATAAGAGATTGTACACCACCAACATCATGTAACATCTCACAGCAGGGAAGTTTTTTTTGAAGACCTGCTTTTTCAGTCTCAAACAAGTGCGAGGTGCAGTGCTTCATGTCATTATCTTGTAAAGTGAATAGCGTTAACTTCAAACTGACACTAACGCTTTATTAGCATGCATGACTTTGAGAGATTTTTAGTTTAGTTAAGTCTTTATTCGAAGGGACAATATACAGAAACATTAGGCTCAAAAACAGATATGTTCTACACCTGATTAAAGATAAATAGTTATTTTCCATCTGTAGTCACTGGCTACCTAAATTAAAGAGATACAAAAACATGCAATAAAATTATAGTATAGCATGTAATCAAATTAAGTAAAGTCATAAAATGCCATTTCATTGACACATACTTATTATATTTTAATGAGCAAATACTGTTTTAGCATACTTTTTTGTGGTGTTGCTTCCTTATTTGTGATTTATTTCAAGCAGAGACAGCGTATTATAACTACGACGGTCAGCTGGATAAAAAAAAAAAAAAATACCAACAGCATACAGTCCAGAATCTTAACGGTATTGCTGCACTGACACAATTAGAAACAAATACCAAAAAATACATCTCAATTAGTAACATACAAGGATCATAGTTGTTGATGTTTTTGGTAACATATTGATTATTGTACAATTCTTGTGTCCTTTCCATCCATGTGCATGTGTGACAGTGTGTTCAATGTGTATACCTGTGTGCAAGCAAAGTGGTCATGCAGGAGATCTGGCAGCCATCCGACTTAGGACATTTGACCTTGGAGAGGTAGTTTTTTTCTCTTTCTCTTGCCACAAGATTTTTTTTTTTTTTCAGACCCTCTCTCCTTTTCCCCTAGCGCGGGCTAAATGGCTCAAAAAGGGTGGAAAGCAAAATATTTTCTTAAGTCTCCTGGACGCCAGGTCGCATAAAAGGTTCCAAAGCCGTTTGCATCAAACCTCGACCGTCAAAGCCACAAATGCTGTTTTTCTAGCCGTAAAACTCACCCCCCCGACCACACCCCCCTCTGCTTGAAAAAGGTGGAGGAGGGGTGGAAGAAAAAGATTTCCATTCAGTCGATTCTTATAAATTTAAATGAACTTAAATAAATGGTTTACACCCCAAAGGAAAACAGCGAGTTAAACATATGAAGTGTCTGTGCTTTGTTAAGACAAATAATGACCGTTTGCTTGATCAGTATGTTTGATTTAGCGCTGTAATCACAGTCAAAAATAAACATGCAATTAAAGCAACAATATTCAGCAATTCTTCTTTAAATGAAGTTTATGGAGCAAATGATTGCATGCGTGACTGTAATGAGGTGAATAAACAATTTAGCATTGCTATGACAACTATTTTCTGGTATTTTGACGATTAATATAGATGTACTAACTTGACGTACTAACTTGATTACACTTTTTGTAAACATACATGTCCCCACTTCTACACATTTGTAAATATGTTCAATTTACATTTTTAAGAGGGGTGTCAAAAAAAAAACCTAAACCATTTTTAGATTAATCACGATTCTTGTTTTGGATTCTTAATTGATTTCATTTTAACAATAAAATTACAAAAATCTATGTTTATCTATTTATTTCAGTCTGTCCTGTCCAGCCACTCAGGCAATTCAAATAGTTGATGTAGATGCTCATATCTGCTATACAGATTTACCTAAAGAAAAGATAAGTGTTGGTTACTTCTCTTGTTGCCTTATTTGTATTTCACTTTATTAAATATTTGGGAAGCCTTTTATTAAACAAAACCAGTTTTATTTTAAGTAATATATAAATGAATATGTTGTTTATCTATTTCATGGAAGAATGTAGGTAATCATAGAACTGGTATCCGATGTTATTAAAACAGTTTTATAATCGATTCTGAATTGAATCGTTACGCCCAAGAATCGAATCGAATTGTGTGGTGCCCAAAGATTCACAGCCCTATTTTTACTATTTAAAAAGATGAATACAAAATAAATAAAATATTAAGATGTGGCCTAAGATTTACGCACATATACGTTGAACTGATGCAATTTCATGGTGGCAGAGGGGTTAGTGCGTCTGCCTCACAATACAAAGGTCCTGCAGTCCTGGGTTCGAATCCAGGCTCGGGATCTTTCTGTGTGGAGTTTGCATGTTCTCCCCGTGAATGCGTGGGTTCCCTCCGGGTACTCCGGCTTCCTCCCACTTCCAAAGACATGCACCTGGGGATAGGTTGATTGGCAACGCTAAATTGGCCGTAGTGTGTGAATGTGAGTGTGAATGTTGTCTGTCTATCTGTGTTGGCCCTGCGATTAGGTGGCGACTTGTCCAGGGTGTACCCCGCCTTCCGCCCGATTGTAGCTGAGATAGGCGCCAGCGCCCCCCGTGACTCCAAAAAAGGGAATAAGCGGTAGGAAATGGATGGATGGATGATGCAATTTGACTGCCAGCTTTTTGTAAAATATATATTTATTTTAAGCTTCTCCGGTTCCATCATGTACTATCATTACAGAAAATATGAAAAAAGACAAAGACAAAGCAAATCATGTTATGAACCAATCAATTGAATAAAGGGTTGCATCATTCATACATTTAATATTTGGACCAGTGGGGGGTCACTTCTTATGCTTTATACTTGGTTAGTACTTTTTAATTTTTTATTAGACTGACCTTAGCCTAATGTTTAGGCTAAGGTCTAAATAAGGCTAATAAACAATCTATATGATTAACACGTTTCCATATCATTTTACATTGTTTTAAACTCTAAGTAGGTGATACATATCAATTCAATAGGATTAAAACCAAGAGTAAGATTACTAATTATGTGTTAATATTTGAGTGGGCCCCTCTGTAGTGGAAAAGTCGGGCCCCGTAGTCAAAAAGGCTTAGAGCCCCTGGTCTACATTACATGTAATTGTGAATATTTGGTCAACATGTTGCATGGATTAGGTTTTACTGACATTCTTCAAGTTGCTTTCTGACCGTCTCCTTAAGTTGCGCCGTTTGGTGTCTTATTTACATCCACGTTGATTGCGTCTTCTCATGTTTTTAGCGATTTCATAGTGAGTCTATTGACAGGTAGTTAGAACTTTACGCTACTTTGCATTAGAAATGGCAACAGCAAAGGATTCCTTAGATGAGAATGGAGGTTTGAATAGTGTCCTGTGTCGGCTAATACAACCAATGACTGAGCATTTTCATTTGTGTCGTATCTTGGCTATTTTATCGTCTAAACTACAGATACTTGTGCATAAAATAAAAAATGGCAGTTGCGTGCAAGGCAGTCCATTTATACCATAGATGGATAATCCTCTGACTGTGTGCCCAATTTGTGACGTTCTAATGAGAGCGTTTGAAAAGAAGTAGGTAGGAAGGCAAGATTGTTTTTATAAATATCTCCACAATGCCTCCAAGCTTTGATTTAAAATGGTAAAGACTTATATAGATCCCAAATGCACAAACAGCAAATGAAAATAAATGAGAAAAGTTGGTTTGGCGTGACAGGACCTCTTTTACATACCACATTTTCCTGACTATAAGGCGCACTTAAAATCTTTTTTTTTTTTGTCTCAAAACTCAACATTGCACCTTATACCCAGGTGCGCCTAATGTAAGGATCAAGTTTGGTTGAGCTTACCCACCTCAAAGCAATTTCATTTGGTTCATGTTGTAATGATACATGTGAACAATAGATGGCAATCAAACATAAGAGATAAGTGTAGGCTGCACCGTTTTATGTGCTTCAAAATACAAGTATCATTATGGTGTGTGTATAAGGTAAGCCATATTATCCGGCGTTTTGTTTCGCAATATAATGCAAAAGCAAGTTTTCTTACCTCCTGGTACCTGCTGATCTGTATTTGGGATCTGCATTAATCCTGAAAAATTGCACGCGTCTACCTTTGTAGTCCGTGCGACGCCGTAGTCGATAAGCTTTTTTCTTTTGCTCTGTCTTCTTGCTATGGGACATTCATCCTCCGCTGTTGCCATTTTTAATATAAAATAGCATAAAGTTCTTATTTATATATCTGTCAGTAAAATCGCCATGAAAGCGCTAAAACATACCGTTGTAGTGAGTTTACATTATCCACCCAAGGGACTTTAGTTCTTGGAGTTCCGGTCGGACGTTTTTTCACAGGATGAATTTCCGGTGTTCTTGTATACGGATGAGGAGATGCTTCTCCGTTATTGATTTAAGTAAAGTCTGAATGTCATTAAAACAGTTAGCTCCATCTTTTCACACTTCTTCCACTCCCGTCCTTGCACGCTACACCGCGACAAAAAACATAATATATGCATCATTTTGACAAAAGAACCACCATTACATGTTATAAAGACCACAAGGAAGTATTTTCAATTTAGAAAAAAAGAAAAAAAATCATATAACTCCCTTATGCGCCCAATAATCTGGTGCGCTTTATATATGAAAAAATATCAAAAATAGACCATTCATCGGCAGTGCGCGTCGAATTTTTATTTTATTTTCTGACTTATGGTCCGGAAAATATGGTATACAATACAGAGTCATATGTGAGGTGATACTGGCAGATAAACCCTTCTGATTGACAATCAGGGACAGGTGAGCCACCTAATTTCGAACAAGAAACCGGTGAAGAGACCAGTGCTCTTCAGGTAAAATTACTGTTGGACATACATGTATACTGGGCAGGAATAATACCAATTACAGAAAAATAATTAAAAATTCCACAACAGTTATGACAGATTTTGACCAAAATTGGCCCATAACAAAAAGTTAAAATTAAGCTAATCCTTTTTTATTTTTTGTCGGGAACACAGTACCAAAGTACGAATGCAATCTTAAAGGTTTAGCCAGTTGGCAAAAAAACACGAGTATTGATGCAAATTTTCAGGTGAAGGTGACAAATTAAGCAAAATCATTGCACAACTGACAAACAGCTAAAAAATACACTATTTTTGAAAAAGAGAAATTTACCTACTATTTTGCGGATTAAAAAAAAAATGGCATTATAAAAGAAGGGCTTGATTTCTATTCAGGGTCGTCTTATATTTGGGTTGATACAGTATATTGTAGGGGCAACAAAGCGTCAAGTAATAATCAATAAAATAAACGAGAATGATAAGAATGATGTATTTTGTTGAGAGTTTTAAACAAACCCATAAAAAAATCCAATCATCATACATGGATATGTTTTTGTCAGGACCACAGTACCAAATTATGAACACAATCCTGAATGTTGGGTCAGTTGGGAAAAAAACAGAAGTTTTGATGCAAATTTTCAGATGAAGGTGATGAATTAAGAACAATCATTGCAAAACTGACAAGCAGCTAAAAAATACGATATATTTTTTTAAAGCGTAATTACCTACTATTTCACTTATTTGAAAAAAAAAACGGGCATTAAAAAAGAAGGGGTTGACTTCTATTCACCGTCGTCTTACATTTGGGTTGATACAGTATATTGTAGGGGGGAAAAAAAAACTTCCTTTAATAATCAATAAAATAAACCAATGAGAATTATGTCTTTTGTTGAGAGTTTTAAACAAAACCGTAAAAAAAAAAAAAAAAAAATCCCATCATAAATGGAGATGTTTTTGTCAGGACCACAGTACCAAAGTATGAACAGTATGAATAAACAGTATGAAAAGTATGAATCTTAAAGGTTGGGCCAGTTAGCAAAAAAAAAAAGTTTTGATGCAAATTTTCAGATGAAGGTGATGAATTAAGCACAATCATTGCGCAACTGACAAGCAGCTAAAAAATACAATATGTTTTTAAAATAGTAATTAGTGGGGACGGCATAGCTCGGTTGGTAGAGTGGCCGTGTCAGCAACTTGAGGGTTGCAGGTTCGATTCCCGCTTGTGCCATCCTAGTTACTGGCGTTGTGTCCTTGGGCAAGACACTTTACCCACCTGCTCCCAGTGCCACCCACAATGGTTTAAATGGAACTTAGATATTGGGTGTCACTATGTAAAGCGCTTTGAGTCACTTGAGAAAAGCGCTATATAAATAAAATTCACTTCACTTCACTAATTAAAAACATGCATTAAAAAAGAAGGTGTTGACTTCTATTCAGCGTCGTCTTGTATTTGGGTTGATACAGTATATTGTAGGGGTAAAAAACTTCATGTACAAATCAATAAAATAAACCAATGAGAATTCTGTCTATTGTTGAGAGTTTAAAACAAAACCGTAAAAAAAAAAAAAAAATCCCATTATCGTACATGTAGATGTTCTAATGTTGTAGTTTTCCAATAATCCTCCGCCACAGAATGAAGCTGTGATCCATAGGTGTTATTTTTACCTCCTGAAGAAGAATTTGAAGCTTGGTTCCACGTCCAACTTGATGGTTGACTGGAAACAGACAAGCCAAATTTATGAAGTGTGTTAAGAACGCATGAAAATGTTGCTGGAGTACAACTCATTATTTAAATTCAATTTCATCTGGACTTCCTCTCGCGTTCAACCACTTGCATGCATCTCGCAGTCTACATACAATTTCCTATTACGCTTTCCATGAAACATCAATACAGCCACTTGATTAACGTCCACACAAAAAAGGTTCCAAGCGATACCTTAATGATAAACTGTATTTATTGCACACGCCTAAATACTGCAGTACATTGCACGCATGTCGCACAGTTGACATGTTTGCACAAGGACCACACGTTAGTGAAGGTTTGGTTTCCCATGCTGAAAAATATCCAGCAACAAGTGCGTCAACAACGAGGCACACACAAGCGCACATTTTTGCAGAAGCCACAGAAATGTACCTGGCAGCGTTCTATATTTTGCATTAAGTGCCTCTCCCACTCGTTCAGTTTAAGTTTGTCAATAGAAAGTATTTCAGCAAATATTTCTTGACGTCGGTTTGACTGTGATAGCTGGGAGACGTGTGGTATATTCTGAAAATATTCCGCCAACTTCAAATGAAATGTATCATACAATATTAATATTTTGATAAAACAAACTGATTTTATTTAAAAATGCATATAGCAGTGTAGTTTTACTAAAGTATAAGAATTACTCTTATAAAACATATTTGAGACGTGGTGGCGTGGGTGTAAAAGAGCTGCCGTGCCAGAAACGTGAAGGTTTAAGGTTTGTTCCCTACTTCTTGCCATCCAAATCACTGCCGTTGTGTCCTTGGACAAGACACTGGTGAATGAATGATAGGCAGTGATCGGAGCTGGCAGCCACGCTTCCATCACTCTACTCCAGGGCAGCTGTGGCTACAAATGTACCTTACCACCACTGAAGTGTGAATGTGAGCGCTTTGAGTATCTAGTTGATAGAAAAGCGCTATAAAAATCTAATTCATTATTATTATTATTATTAGCAGTATTATTTTGTGCTGGGTTAAATAGGTAGGATTATTACAATGTATAATTAAAATAGTTAAGCAAAAAGTCCAAAGAAAATGCTCTCTATCCATTTTCTGCCGCTTATTCCCCTTTGGGTCGCGGGGGGTGCTGGTGCCTATCTCAGCTACAATCGGACGGAAGGCGGTTTACACCCTGGACAAGTTGCCACCTCATCGCAGAAAATGCTCTCTATGACAGATTTTTTTGTTTTTGTTTGTTTTTACAATAATCATTATATTAAAGAGCTAAACATAAAAAGAGCAAGTAAAATTCTCTCTGTGACAGATTTGTTTTGCTTTTGTTTTTTGTACAATAATCATTATTTTAAAGAGCTAAACATACAAAATCAATAAAACAGTAAACAATTTACTGCAGGTACATAATATGATTAGTCATTTTTAAATGTATAATATAAAATCACAATATTCAAAAACACAATTGACATCAAATTAATTATATAGTAGAATTGTTATTTACAAATAAATGGATGTACAATTATGGAAAACAAATTACTCCAGGTGGCCATACAATATTTAGTAATTCAGATGTGTTTGTACTATTTTATCAAAAATTGCTCATTTATAATTTTAATATGATTATATAATAAACTGATGAATTACATCAAACATTGTACTGCAAATGGCAAAACACTTTTTTTTTTTATTTAATGTTGTATACATAATAAATTCAGGATGATTTCATGCCAACTGTTTTATAGGATGTGCACTATAGTGCCAAAGAATGCTTTAGTTATCTGTCATATATTTAATTATTATTTTATTAATTTCAGCGTGTGTAATTGTTCTGTCAGCAGCTGTTTTCTGTTCTGTGTTTTGCACTCCATGTGCTCGTTTGTCTCATCAGTTGCACTTGTGTTGAGTCCTGGTTTCCTGCAATCAGCCCTTGCTTTCCTCCTCTGTCTAGTCCAGGTGAATTCATTCGTCCAATTAGTTAGTGTTTTTCTTTCTCGGTTTGTCTGATCATCACGTCATTTGTGGTTAGTTACTTGCCAGCTTGAAACATGCTCTCAGCGTTTTGTGTGTATTGGACACTATTTTTTATCTTGGATTAAAACTTATTGAGCCATTCTTCCTTGTGGCGTCTGCCTTGCTTTCCTGCATTTGGGTCCACCTCACATTGACACCACCACACCTGAGGCCTTATGTAACAAGCTGGCGTATGCACAAAAACCTGCCGTATGACCCTTTTACAAGGTAAATATGAAATGTATAAAGACTGACGTTGACGTGACTTGCGTCAACTCCATAACTGCCGTACGTACATTTCTACAGGCGGTAGATACTTAGGCCCCACCAAACCTGATCCTTGTCCACACACGCACATTGGTCGTTAAAGACCCCCTCCCTTCCCTCCGTCCGCCGGCGCAACGCAAGTACGCATGCGTGGAAAATGTGCACGTCATAGTAACCTCCAGTGTTGCTTTGTGTGCAAGCTCCTTAATTGAACTTATCTGAACAATATCCAGTGTTGCGGTATTTCAATTAACTGGAATCCAGTGTACTGTGGGGCCCTATTGTAGTGAATCACATCAGAGCCATCATAAATTAATCAAATATTTTATGGACACGTTAAAGCAGGGGTCTCAGACACGCAGCCCAACTGCGGCCCAAGAGACGTTATTTTGCGGCCCCCACCTTAATATGAAAGTTTAATGTTAGTGCGGCCCGCAAGTTTTATATGAGTGGCGCTTGACAGCGTTTTGTTATTTGGGTCTAAAATGGCTCTTTCAACGTTCTGGGTTGCCTACCCCTGGATTAGTGGAAAAGCGGCAATTGAGTGAAAGCGACAGAGACGTTGCCATGGAAACGAGGGTTTTCTTACGTGCCTGGCTGCAGTCACACCGCGACACCTGTCCATCAGTAATAACAGTCCCTGATAACCTGGACCAATTCAAACCGTTATTTTTTAAAAATTATTCTTTAATTTGCATTGTCTCACACGATGAACACTACATATATTTCTATATGACGCCGGATAACATTCCGGGAGCCGTCCCTTTTTTGCGCTCGTTATCCCGGTACTTTCCAGGCTATTATCTGCCGACCGCCATGTTGCTGTAGGGAGGAAAAGTGGAACGGCACACATTGCAGAAATATAATTATTCTCCCTGCGTCGGCTAAATACAAATTTATTCCACAACCCCAAACATGTCTTTTTCAAAGCCTGCAGTGAAGAGAAGGGTTAGTGATGTGCAAAGACAATTCCAGGAAAAGTGGGAGATGCAATATTTCTTTGTTGAGCACAGGGGCACCCCGACGTGTCTTATTTGCACAGAGAAAGTTGCGGTCCACAAGGAATACAATTTGAAATATCATTATACAACTAGACATGCTGAGGAGTATGCAACATTTTTTTTAAGAAATATTTTCTCGCGGCCCAGCCTCACTCAGACTCTGCATCCAGTGGCCCCCAGGTAAATTGAGTTTGAGACCCCTGCGTTAAAGTAAACAATGTGATAAAGAACATTTGACAACAATCAATCTAAAGATCTAGATATGTGGTCAGGACTCTACGCACTCTTTTATCTTCACCTTCATTGTCCATTTGTTTTTAGTGACTTTATATAGTCTGGACCTAGACGTTGATACCGCGACATACATGGCGGACAAAAACTGATACAGTCTGATTTGCCAGTCCAAAAGCAATCTCTATTTCCAGTAGTCTTCCCTCGACGAAGGACAAATCACACACTACCTTTTTTTCTCACATCCACGGGAAATCGCATTCTTGTTGTCTCTCCTCCGAAAAATGGACAAAGTTTTTCGGTAAGTAGAATCACAGCTGACCTGGACATTCGAAAGTTCTCTTGCCGTCTGAGAAGTGTTGTATCCCAAATAGCTGCACTCGCTTTTTCTTAGGGTATTCATGTGTGATTTCCACTGTACAGACGGAAGAAGAAACACGAGCATGTCTGGATGACTCGCCTCCATATTTCCAGTGGTTAGCGCCGAGTTACGAAACCGCTTTAATTTGGGGATGGCTGTAGCGCGTTCTTTCTGATGTCAGTTCCTATGTGGGGCGTGGTCTTTCTGGCGTCACTTCCTCTCCAAATTCAGTTTGTAAACGATCAATGAGTCCATACAAAGCTAA
Organism: Nerophis ophidion; assembly: GCF_033978795.1. Classification (NCBI taxonomy): domain Eukaryota; kingdom Metazoa; phylum Chordata; class Actinopteri; order Syngnathiformes; family Syngnathidae; genus Nerophis; species Nerophis ophidion. The sequence continues at coordinate 56,603,024 of NC_084618.1, forward strand.
GAGCCGGAGATTCAAGAAAATTCAATGTCGGGCTTGGCAACATTTGAATTCAGCTATGTAAAAAAGATCGAGGCAAGGGCACAAAATTAATTTTCTAGGCTAATGGATTTAATGCTTCATATTCATATTATTTTTGAGACAACATATATATTAATTTATCCAGGCTATCATTTTGCCACCTATTGATGTCAAAACGTGATTCTGTAACTCCTTGGCCATGTTAGGCGGACAGCAGCTGCCGCACTATGGCACCAGAGAATGAGGAATGAGGAGGACGTCACATATGTAAATACTTGCCTACCTTGAGACCTCCGAATTCGGGAGATGGGGGGTGGGCAGGGTTGGGGGGAAGACTTGAGGTTGAAGGGGGCAGGGGGGTAGCGGGGGGTGTATATTGAAGCATCCCGGAAGAGTTAGTACTGCAAGGATTCTGGGTATTTGTTCTGTTGTGTTTATGTTGTGTTACGGTGCGGATGTTCTCCCGAAATGTGTTTGTCATTCTTGTTTGGTGTGGGTTCACAGTGCGGCGGATATTTGTAACAGTGTTAAAGTTGTTTTTACGGCCACCTTCAGTGTGACCTGTATGGTTGTTGACCAATGTTTGGCATTCACTTGTGTGTGTGTGAAAAACAGTAGATGTTATGTGACTGCGCCAGCACACTGTTTGTATGGAGGAAAAGCGGATAGGACGACAGGCTGTCCTCACTCACTTCCGCATGTTATGGGGTCAAGGCTTCAGGCGAGAGAGGACACTAATGGCAAAATTGTTGTCTGGGCGGAAATCGGGAGAAATTTGGGAGAATGGTTGCCCCAGGAGATTTTCGGGAGGGGCACTGAAATCCGGGAGTCTCCCGGGAAAATTAGGAGGGTTGGCAAGTATGGGTATGTATGGTGGCTACGACAAGTAGCTCTCCGACGTTGTATTAATACATTGGGCCAAACAAGTGTCACAGTCCTTTGTATCCTCGGTGATATGCCGGCATGTTTGAATGTAAAAAAAATAAATAAACAAATCCATCCATCCATTTTCTATTTTTCCTTATTCATGACTTTCTACCAGACACAATCTTTTATTTATTTATTTATTTTCAGCATGTGTTCAGTTCTGGGAGACAGGGCAATGTCAGGCTGACAATCACTCTGTAGAAAGAAGAACCTTTACTGACCAGGTCAGACAGAGCCCAGTTTGAGCACATGGCTACTTTCAATGATTCACGTATTTTTTAAGGGGGCGTGGTCTGAGTAGATTGCGATAGAATCAAGAAATGTGACGTGAAGTCAATTATATTTACTAAGCGCGTTTCTCTAGTGACTCATAGTGCTTTACATAGTGAAACCCATCATCTAAGTAGCATTTAAATCCGTGTGAGTGGCACTGGGAGCAGGTGGGTAAAGTATCTTGTCTAAGTACGCAACGGAAGTGGCTAGGATGGCGGAAGCGGGGATCGTACCTGGAACCCTCAAGTTGCTGGCGCGGCCGCTATACCAACCGAGCCATGCCGCCCCGTGTGTGCTTAGATCTGGGCGTGCAAACACTTTGATACATCCATTTTACTTGCGTTCGCCGTACTTACGTTTATTTTTAGTAGGAAGGCCACGCAACAGTTGTACCACCGTGACATTTCTATTTTAGTCAGTTACTGTAAACGTACGGCCCGAGGGCCGGATAAGGCCCGCAAAAAGGTTTTATCCAGCCTGTGGGATGCGTTTGTCGAGTATAAAAATCAAACAGAAATTTTTTAATGAAATAAATTCCTGTTTTAAGTGTGTCCACTGGATGTCGCAATAGCAATTATTTATATATTTGTAGATGATGCTGCATATGTACAAAATAAACCACAAGATGTTAGTACATCAGTCGAGGAAAATTTGCATTAACTACATAAATAACATACTGTAAATTGATTTTGATATATTTTTTTTTATCTTGATAGATTAAAAATTAACACAGATGAGTTGACTGATGAACATTATCACATAATTTATTTAGAAAATATAAATAATGACAAATAAAGACAGAATACTATTAACCGCAACGTATTGTCAGGACGATGACATGGATTGGTTTTGCTCCTTCGACGCAGAGGGATTACAGGACGAGCCAGGCGTGAATTCAGGTACATGATGATCATTTATTAATACACTAAATACAAAAATAATCAAAACAAAGGGCGCTCACAAGGAGGTATATTACTAGACTACAAAATACAAACAGGAAACAAAAACACTTGCACGATGGGATGAATTAACTATGAACATAAACAGCAAGATGGCATGACTATAAACAACTAAAAAAAAACACTTACTGTGACAAAATAACAGGAGGCAAGAATAGCACGGTGCGTGGTAGGTGATCGTGAGCATGGAGAATGAGTAGCATATATGGCAATGCAATAGCAGGCATGAAGGCAGAAAGCAAATAGCAAAGTTCCAAGGACGAGGACAGAAACAAAATGGTATAAATAGCAGCCACGATGATTAGAAACAGGTGTGGGACTGAGGGCTGGGCGTGACTTGGAGACCAGGTGGAAACTAATGGGTTACTATGGAAACAAGCAAAACCAGGAAGTGTAAAACGGGAAACAAGAGTCCAAAAACAAAACAAACATGATCAAGCTTAAAACTGAATTACAGGCATTACACATGTAAGTGTAAAAAAAACAACAACATTATGATTTATACATTTTCAGAAAGTGCTTGTTCTATTTTTAAACAAAGAAAACAATCTAAAGTCGTCTTTACTTTTAAGTTATCGTCCCGTGATTTTACCAACCCGACCCACTTGGGAGTAGATTTTTCACCATGTGGCTCCCGATTTAAAAAGAGTTTGACACCCTTGCCTTAATGTATAAGAGCGTGGCTCTAGAAAAAGCTCCATGTGTAATGTGCCTTCTGTTGTGATTTGCAGCTATAATAAATACAGGAAAGCTAGTTCTACCTTAAACAAGAAAATAGAAAAATATTTCATCATATACTGCAACAAGTGATGTTGATTTTTTTTATTTTTATGAATAAGATAACCTGTTTATTGGAACACATGTTTACCTCTACTTTCAACCTCCCAGGAGCAAATAATGAAAGCAGGTTTACGTCGCAGAACACATCAGGTTTTTCCCTACACTTTGACCTCTGACAGTTTAATGGCGGTCAAGCTGTGACCTTTTGCTGTCGTCGCTCGTCTGCGGACATGAAAAGGCACGCTGAAGGATGGGAAGGGGCAGGGGAGAAGTGCTGGGGTGTTATGCTGACGTGCTGACACAGAAGCTCAGTCAGGCTGACAGCTGTTGTTGTACTATACACCCACCTGTATCGTATCCAGGAGGGATGACATGGCAAAGTGTGCTGTGCTGGTATAACTGGGCCATAGATGATGCTACAAGTCACATGATGCTCTCAGAATATCATTTGCGGATTACACCAAAACAGATACACTGTACCACAGGTACATATTTCATCACAGCTGTCCCTCGTTCATGGCTGTTCATCGGTTCCAGATGCGCTTGTGATGAATACATTCTCGCAAAGTAGGAATCATTCATTATAAATGAAATATTTGCATTGCTATGAAATAAAAATAAAAATGTTTACGACCTTTCAAATAGTTTTTTTTTTACATTATAAGAGCCCTCCAGATATGAAATAACACCCTTTAGTCACCTTTACAGTCTTTTTAATCCAATATAGCCGATTAGTGGCCACGACATTCAACACTGTGTTCTGATTGATTGGGCCTTCTGTAGTGACATATATTTACCTGTATATATATATATATATATATATATATATATATATATATATATATATATATATATATATATATATATATATATATATATATATATACAATAAGATATATATATGTATATATTTATATATATATATATATATATATATATATATATATATATATATATATATATATATATATATTAGGGCTGTGAATCTTTGGGTGTCCCACGAAAACAATATTTTTCCGATTCAAAAGGATTCCATATTCATTCAATACACAGGATATCAGCAGGATCTACCCCAGTCTGCTGACATGAAAGAAGAGTAGTAGATTTTCGTAAAAAGCTTTTATAATTGTAAAGGACAATGTTTTATCAACTGATTGCAATAATGTAAATTTGTTTTAACCAATAAACGAACCAAAATTATGACTTATTTTATCTTTGTGAAAAAAATGGACACAGTGTGTTGTCAAGCTTATGAGATGCGATGCAAGTGTAAGCCACTGTGACACTATTGTTCTTTTTTATTGTTTTTATAAATGTCCAATGATAATGTCAGTGAGGGATTTTTAATCACTGCTATGCTGAAATTATAATTAATATTGATACTGTTGTTGATAATATTCATTTTTGTTTCACTACTTTTGGTTTGTTCTGTGTCGTGTTTGTGTCTCCTCTCAATTGCTCTGTTTATTGCAGTTCTGAGTGTTGCTGGGTCAGGTTTGGTTTGCAATTGGATTGCATTTATATGGTATTGCTGTGTAGTGGTTTGTTGGATTGATTAAAAAAAATAATAATAAATAAAATAAAATAAAATAGATTTTTTTTAAATGAGAATCGATTCTGAATTGCACAACGTAAACGATTCAATTCGTTTTCGAATCGATTTTTTCCCACACCGTAATATATATATATATATATATATATATATATATATATATATATATATATATATATATATATATATATATATATATGTATATATATATACATATATGTGTGTGTGTGCGTGTCTCCCATTGAAAATGTGTGGAGCAATATGAAGCCTAAAATAACACAACAACGACCCCGGACTATTGAACAACTTAAGCTGCACATCAAGCAAGTTAGGGAAAGAATTACACCTCAAAAAAAACTCCAAAAAATGGTCTCCTCAGTTCCCAAACGTTTACTGAGTGTTGTTAAAATGAAAGGCCATTTAAAACAGTGGTAAAAATGCCTCAGTGACAAATCTTTAGCAATGTTTTCCTGTCATTAAATTCTATGTTAATGATTATTTGCAAAAAAAAAATAACTAAGTTACTCAGTTTAAACATTAAATATCTTGTCTTTGCAGTGTATTCAATTGAAAATAAGTTGAAAAGTATTTTCAAATTATTGTAGTCTGTTTTTATTTGCGAATTACACAACATGCCAACTTCATTGGCTTTGGGTTTGTACATTGAGTAATCAAACAAAATTCAAAGTCTTTCGTATATATTTTTTTATATTTTACGCATGTTAAAATTACTTTTTTTTTCACAAAACTATAATCTCGCTTGGGCCAGCAGGCATTCTGTAAATTACACAAATTATATTTCTATAAGGGGTAATAACCAGAGTCACCCACCCTTTTAAAGTGTTACGTATCATATCGGGGAGCGTCATCAGTGGAGGGGGGTCAGAGGGGTTGGGTCGGAGGTCGCTATGGTGGTGGGGGCTTGGGGTTTGGGGGGGTTGGGGAGCGGCAGGGACACACTTGCTGCGAAGGATGGGGACAGTTGCAGCGATGATCTTTTCAAACGCTCGTCTTTTTTGGCGATGTACATCCATGTTCTTCTTCACTTTGTTCCTGATGCCCGACCAATGATTTATCTTTCATAGCTTGTGTGCTGTTCCCTGTAGCAGGAGAAAAACAGCACCTCCTACGGAGTCCTCATTGTGCAGCGCGTTCCGTTCTCAGTCACATGACTAAATTCAGTAGGATTTGCAGACGTTTGCGGTCAATTCCAAGGAGATTGCAATGTAACAAAGAAATGCTCTTGGATTTGTGCGTGCGAACACTTTCATGCATCTGAATTTTTACCGGTATATGCCATTTCCTGAATTTGATTGTACGTCCATATTTAGAAGGAAAGCCATGGAACTCTCTAAACATGAGGCCCCAGGTGTTATGATCAATTACAATATGTGCATGCACGTACAACACCTAAAACCTTTAGTACATCAGTGTGTGGAATTCAATTATGAAATGGATTAAGGTCAGGGTACTAATACGATGTACTTTTTTTATTTTTTTGTTTTACTTTATTATCATTATTTTTTTTGATTTTATTTTTTTTGTCATGAAAAAGGGAGGTTTTTTGGGTTGGTGCACTAATTGTAAGTGTATCTTGTGTTTTTATGTTGATTTAATAAAAAAAATAATTAAAAAAAAAATATATATATACACATATATATATATATATATATATATATATATATATATATATATATATATATATATATATATATATATATATATATATATATATATATATTAGGGCTGGGCAACGATTAAAAATTTTAATCGAAGTTAATCGCACTATTTCTCTGATTAATCGTGATTAACTGCATTGTATACGCAAAGCCCAATAATGAATTCAAAAGTAGTGTGTAGTGCACCTTTATTGGAATATTCCCCCACATGAACAAAAGCGCCAAAACATTTGTTGTGCAAACACAATTTAAATCAGTCCTTGTTAAACAGTAGCAGTTAAATAGCATATTTTATGAAAATCAACTCAAGAAATGTAAATACAAACATTTAAGCTTATTACTACCACTGCGAGGGTATTTATGTTATCCTGTTTGTTATGGAAAATAAATATAATCTACATACAAATCTCTGAGCCACAATCATAACATCTGAACAGGCAATTTCTGAGGTAACAGCAGGAAATTTTTTTTTATCAGGGATCTTATGTTTAAAGAACCTATATTATAGGTAGTGGGCTGTTCTAGGGAATTTTTGATCAAATTATCCGTAGTAGCAATATTAATAATGTTGTGTTTATTCTGCGTAGTGCACTTAAAATAATTATGACCATATCTAGGAATTGATATGATGGGAATTTTCCGATTGTTTGCTTGGTGCTTTGATAAACTGAACACATATACATGGTACCATATTGTGATGTTAGGAGCCAGGGAATAAAATAACTACCCTACCCAGCATGCAACAGGAGTGAGGAGCATGCGCGGTAGCCCGGTATAGGTTGTGTCGCCATGACGGCATCTTGTATGTTGTGATATACACGCTCTGAAAGTAAACGTTAAGAACTCAGCCAACACTCCTCGTCTGCATTATTCATAAATAGACAGACAACACATATACTCCGCTGCTTCACAGGCCGCTGGATGTAGCCGGCAAAGTATTCCCATGCTAGCTAGCCGGTCTAGCAAGCACGCGTCATTCAGTCCAAAACGGCCCGATCTATCCAGATCCAGAATTGTCTGGCGGTCGTAAGTGATCCTGGAGTGACCACGCTGTAAGCCAGCCATGAAATTTGCAGAATTGTCCGGTATTTTTGCCAAATGTTCCATCTTTACCAAGAGCCCCTCGACACCGGGCGACGCCGGGCGACGCCATCTTGTTACGAAAAGGCGTTAACAAAATAAAAGCATGTAAACAACATACGCAAATGTGCGATAAAATAATTGTCGGCGTTAATAGATTGATGAGTTAACTCATAATTAACGCATTAATTTGCCCACCCCTAATATATATACATATATATATATATATATGTATATATATATATATATATATATATATATAGCTCGGTGGTTGGTGACCACCGATGTACACCACACGGAAGTGTTTTAAATATAGAAAAAAAAGTCATAAAAACCCCTTTTACTGCGACTTAAAATTTGGTGCGCCCTATTGTCTGAAAAGTACAGTATGTCAAGAACTGTTGTATTCAGAATGAATTGATGTAAATCAGTGGTCCCCAACCACCGGGTTGGTACCGGGCCGCATAATAATTTTTTATTCATTTTTATTAATAAAAAAAAATTGAAAATATATATATATATTTTTTTATTGAATCAACATAAAAAACACAATATACACTTACAATTAGTTCACCAACCACAAAACCTCCCTTTTTCATGACAAAAACGTCCCTTTTTCATGACAAAGAAAAAAAAAAAAACTGAAAAAAAAAGGACTCCCCCCCACCACTCCCACACCCACCACCCGGGCCGCGCGACAAATTAGTAAGCATTGACCAGTCCGCGGATACAAAAAAGTTGGGGACTACTGATGTAAATGATGTACTCATGAAGAACAGGTAGTGAACACAAGTTAGTACTGGAATTGCTAAGAGGTAGAAAAGGGGTAGGGTGTCATGTCTTGTGATCATGTTTTGTTTAATTATGTTCTGTTTTGCTTAAGACTCCATTGTTTCCTGTTTTTGCACTTCCTTGTTTGCTTTGTTACCATGACTAACCATTAGTTTTCACCTGTCCTCCTGTCACGCACATGTCTCAGGTTTTGCACTCAGACACCTGTCGCTAATCATGTCTATTATTTAAACCCAAAGTTGCCAGGAAGTTAGCCTGGCGACTTTACCTCTACTTCATGCCATGCCATGCCTGTCACTCACACTGTCCATAGTTTCCCTCCTGCCCATGCCACGTAAGTTTTTGTTTTTTTATGTCACAGTTATTGAGTTGTTGTTTTTTTGTCCATACTTCTGCCTTTGTGCTAGTTTTTGTTTTCATTTGTCAAGTCTGTTCTCCGCCATTGTGCGCACCTTTTGTTTGCTTCCTTTTTTTTTAGTTTGTTAGTGTAATAAATTAATATGTATTTACATTCACGTCTTGCCCGCGCCAACTTTCCTTTGCCCTCCCGGAAAAACAAACCCCATAGTCCATGATTTGACATATGGTTAAATAAGATCTGCTTTTGCCTACTCCTTTTTGGTCATGTCGCAAACAAATATGATAATATGTGATGTATCATATTGAAAATGTACAATGTACAAAATGGTTCAACCAACTATTCCAAAACAGGTGAATGTATTCAAGTATTTCAAAGGATATTCCACATAATATTTACAGGCAAAACCATTTACAACAGGGTAAAGGAAAAAAAAGAAGTCTACTACCATTGTAGAGCCAAGGGATTATTTAACATTAATTAAAAAAAATAGTCTGGGCTTTTACAGCAGACATTTATAGTCCCTATTACTTTAAAACATTGAAAAACATCTGATTGGATAGATGGATGTGTCATGTCTCATTCAGAGTGCCTTGGTGATCACGTTTACACAGCTGCTTTTACACATAATGGGCGATCGCAATGATTTAAGTCTGAATATTAATTTCGTACCAAATTCAAGAGGGAAGTTTGCCAAACATGTAAAAATACAGTACAACCTGTAATAAAGCCCTACTTTCGAAGGGTTAACACCAAAATGCACGTACCACACATAAATATACATACACAAATATACATAGTGACGTTTTTTTTTCGCCACACAGCAGATTCCGACGTAACAATCATTTGCACACAAATAAAGAATGGAAGATTCACAATACTATCAGAAAATAACTAAAAGACTGAACAACACATTACTTCAACTTTAACAACACCCCGGCTACCCGCACATCAGACCTTCGACGACACTGCAATATAGAGTATGGAAAAGTTTGACTCTTTCCTCATTTTCTTCTGTGGCAACCTCCTTAGATTTTTGTAATCGATCAGAAATATCAAGCAGATAAAATGTGCCAAACAATGCCAAGTGTGGAAACAATGTTTTGCACAGTACCCATTGTGCGGATATTTATATAGGTTCATTTTAAATTATGTATGGTGTTTGAACGTGGTTTATACGGTAGGAAGGGGATTCATAAGACCCCATTTGTCGCAGTTTATCTGACACATGAAACGTTACCAATTGGGGGCGATGCACTACTTACTTTAGCCGCAAGGCAACAGTAGAGTGTTAAACATCTTAAAGGCCTACTGAAACCCACTACTACCGACCACGCAGTCTGATAGTTTATACATCAATGATGAAATATTAACATTGCAACACATGCCAATACGGCCGGTTTAGTTTACTGAATTGCAAATTTTAATTTCCCGCGGAGTTTCTTGTTGAAAACGTTGCGGAATGATGACGCGTGCGTGTGACGTGACGGACTGTCAGGAAATATTAGCGCAGCACTATTTGCAGCTAAAAGTCGTCTCTTTTCATCGCGCAATTAAACAGTATTTTAGACATCTGTGTTGCTGAATCTTTTGCAATTTGTTCAATCAATAATGGAAAAGTCAAAGTAGAAATATGGAGTTGGGAAGCTTTAGCCTTTAGCCACACAAACACACGGTGATTCCTTGTTTAAAATTCCCGGAGGTGAAGCTTTACTATGGATCAGAGCGGTCAAGCGAACATGGATCCCGACCAAATTTGAACCAGCAGTTTTCGGTGAGAAAATTGTGGTAAAAAGTCGCCTCTTTCTGGAGATCTGCGGAGTTTGCGCCGTCCTTGTATCTGCCGTCGACTTCCCTCAGACACTGGCCTCAAGACACCCGTGGACACACCCCTCCGACTATCAGGTACTATTTAATCTCACTAAAACACTAGCAACACAATAGAAAGATAAGGGATTTCCCAGAATTATCCTAGTAAATGTGTCTAAAAACATCTGAATCCGTCCCAATGCAATCGCCTTTTTTTTTTTGTAACTTTTTTTTTATTTAATTTTTTTTCTAGTCCTTCGCTATCAATATCATCATCCACAAATCCTTCATTCTCACTCAAATTAATGGGGAAATTGTCGTTTTCTCGGTCTGAATAGCTCTTGCTGCTGGAGGCTCCCATTAAACACAATGTGAGGACGTGAGGAGCCCTCACCCTTGTGACGTCATCGTCTTCGACTTCCGGTAAAGACAAGGCTTTTTTATCAGCACCAAAAGTTGCAAACTTTATCGTCAATGTTTATTACTAAATCCTCTCAGCAAAAATATGGCAATATTGCGAAATGATCAAGTATGACACATAGAATGGACCTGCTATCCCCGTTTAAATAAGAAAATCTCATTTCAGTAGGCCTTTAAAATGTGTTTTGTGGCAATTCAAACTTTGACCACAGCGTCAGTTGCTATGTAGAGTGAGACACTTTCCTTCACTTTCAGCAGACTGCATTGCAAAATGATTAACTCACCCCCTTCCTCTCATGCGAGATCAACCCAGGAATGGGGGCCATATGAAACTTTTCCTTACTGTAATTTTCACAAAGTTCAGTGAGCAGGTTGTGTGTTATGTAGAATAGTGGTTCTCAAATGGGGTTACTTGTACTCCTGGGGGTACTTGAAGGTATGCCAAGGGGTACGTGAAATTTTTTAAACTATTCTAAAAATAGCAACAATTCAAATATCCTTTATAAAAATATTTATTAAATTATACTTCAACAGAATATGAATGTAAGTTCATAAACTGTGAAAATAAATGCAACAATGCAATATTCAGTGTTGACAGTTAGATTTTTTGTGGACATGTTCCATAAATATTGATGTTAAAGATGTCTTTTTTTGTGAAGAAATGTTTAGAATTAAGTTCATGAATCCAGATGGATCTCTATTACAATTCCCAAAGAGGGCAGTTTAAGTTGATAATTACTTCTATGTGTAGAAATATTTATAATTGAATCACTTGTTTATTTTTCAACAAGTTTTCAGTTATTTTTATATATTTTTTTCCAAATAGTTCAAGAAAGACCACGACAAATAAGCAATAGTTTGCACTGTTATACAATTTAATAAATCAGAAACTGATGACATAGTGCTGTATTTTACTTCTTTATCTCTTTTTTCAACCAAAAAATGCTTTGCCCTGATTAGGGGGTACTTGGATTAAAAAAATGTTTACAGGGGGTACATCACTGAAAAAAGTTTGAGAATCACTGATGTAGACCATGGGTGTTGAATCTGTGCCTTGGATATATGGTTTATATGCACTATGAGTAGGAAAGTTTTTTTGGATTGGGTCATATAAATGAACAAAATGTACTCACTTTGCCCATGAAATGTTGACAAATATTCATCAATTAGACTGACAGGTAATTCATGTTTAACTCGAGACACACGGCAGGCCAGATTTCTTATTTAATTTTTGACGCTTTGCGGGCCAGACTAAAGACGCTGGCGGGCCGCACTTTAGGACACCCCTGGGCAAGACGGTCCCAAATGACATTGCTACAACCGCTGCTGAATGTCTCTTTCCAGGACCCATACTTTCTCGACAACGTGGACTGGAATGATGCAGCAGACGAATTAAGACACACCTACACACCACCTCTTCCCTGTGTACCCTATTGCAACAGCCGTGCAGAAACCATGTCTGTATATTTAAAGTTCCGGGCACTACATGTGAATCGGATTTTAAAATGTCTTATTACTTACACTTGTTATATTATAATCAAAGCAAAAACATATAAAACAAAGCATGTTTTTAATATAATGAATCGATTTAATCAAATAATCGTTGCAGCCCTAATTTTTTTATATTCTATCAATTTAAAGTGCATTATTTTAAATGTAGTTTGCACAGGTGTGGACTGCACTACATCATCAGAAACATACATATATTGATTACGCATGCACCTTCTGGTAACCCAGCACCTCCAAAACCCTCACATCAAGACTCCAAACATCCCAGAACAAGCTAGTCAGGTTACTTCTAGACCTACCCACTTCTCCAAAGTGGTCTGGCTCAGGGTTGAGGACAGAGTAAAACAACTTGCACTGAGCCTAGTATATAACATCCGCTACACTTCCCTGATACTGAAGTACATGTCAAACTACTTCCAGAACATAAATGACCGCCATAACCACAACACCAGGGGGAGCTCCACGTCAAACCCAGATTCCGGTCTAACAAAGGTCTTAACTCGTTCTCCTTCTATGCCACATCGATATGGAATGCGCTCCCAACAGGTGTAAAAGAAAGTGCATCTCTATCCTCCTTCAAAACCGCACTAAAAATACACCTCTAGGCAGCTACAACCCTAGCCTAAACCCCTCCCCCCACCAGATCTAACCTCCCCGGATTGTAAATAATCAAATGTAGGACTCGTACATGCACATTCGTTCATGAAAATATAAACTAGCGTACAGTTCTAAGTTATATCTGTCAGTAGACTCGTTATGGAAACGCTAAAAACTACCGGTACAACAAAGGTGACTTTTAAAGTGGAGCCATGTCCGGCTTAAAGATGGTCTGTAAAACATAATCCATGCAACATTTTGATCAAATACCCACCATTACATGTTATGTAGACCACAAGTAAGTGTTTTGAATGTAGATTTTAAAAAAAAAATCATTTGATTTTGCACCCCATATAACCAAATGGGGTGCAAAATCATATAAACAGTGGGGCAAAAAAGTATTTAGTCAGCCATCGATTGTGCAAGTTCTCCTACTTAAAATGATGACAGAGGTCTGTAATTTTCATCATAGGTACACTTCAACTGTGAGAGACAGAATGTGGAAAAAAATCCAGGAATTCACATTGTAGGAATTTTAAAGAATTTATTTGTAAATGATGGTGGGAAATAAGTATTTGGTCAACCATTCAAAGCTCTCACTGATGGAAGGAGGTTTTATCTCAAAATCTCACGATACATGGCCCTATTTATTCTTTCCTTAACACGGATCAATCGTCTTGTCCCCTTAGCAGAAAAACAGCCCCAAAGCATGATGTTTCCACACCCATGGTTCACAGTAGTTATGGTGTTCTTGGGATACAACTCAGTATTCTTCTTCCTCCAAACATGACAAGTTGAGTTTATCTGACCACATGACATTCTCTCAATCCTCTGCTGTATCATCCATGTATCCATTTTGGTATAAACTCAACTCGTCGTGTTTGGAGGAAAAAGAATACTGGGTTGCATCCCAAGAACACCATACCTACTGTGAAGCATGGGGGTGGAAACATCATGCTTTGGGGCGTTTTTTTTCTGCTAAGGGGACAGGACGATTACACCGTGTTAAAGAAAGAATGAATGAGGCCATGTATCGTGAGATTTTGAGCCAAAACCTCCTTCCATCAGTGAGAGCTTTGAAAGGTTTACCAACTACTTATTTTCCACCATAATTTACAAATAAATTATTTAAAATTCCTACAATGTGAATTCCTGTATTTTTTTCCACATTCTGTCTCTCACAGTTGAAGTGCACCGATGATGAAAGTTACAGACCTCTGTCATCATTTTAAGTGGGAGAACTTGCACAACCAGCAGCGTGTCTTGTGCCATATGGTCCTTTTATTTGGAAGCAACTTTCACCGTATAAATCCATCCATAAAGAAAATTGTCAGTTAATTAGCATCTATGAAAGTCATTGTCAATAGGCGTAATGTCGAAAAAATATATCCATGTAGCTTAGAACATCAAAGCGTCACAACTACTTGGCATTTTTTTGTTTTTGTTTTGTTTTTTAGATTATTTCGATAAGACTTGTCCTGTTAGTTTCTTATTAAAGAGGGAGGATTTGGGATGCTAACATAAGGACCAAAAATAGAACAACACCAGTGACTTATCACTAAGAAAGGTATGATAGGATGTCTGTTGGCGCCAAATGACTTGCTCTGACAAATAATACACACAATTTTCAGCAAATGACAAATTTGTGTGTTCCTCAAGCTGACTTCTGCGTGTATGTGTGGACTCAGCTGGAGATGACTACACGGCCTTTCGATGCCTTGTTTCCTGCTGTAACCATAGCTCAACATGAACCCGGCCACCCCCCTTTCCATTACCATAAAGCAACACAGCGAGCACAATTAAAGATAATTTAAGACTTAAGCAATTAAGGTCACATCTCCTCTGGAAACACACACCCATGGAGGTCCTGGTATCTGTCCACCACAGGATGGATTTGGACAGGTTTGGCGGTGTGTGTGTGTGTGTGTGTGTGTGTGTGTGTGCGTGTGTGTGTGTGTGTGTGTGTATGTGTGTGTGTGCCGCACAGCTTTGTATTCGCAGTCAAGGCACAGGGTCAAGCGGGGTCTAGGTGGGCTGTTTTTGGCTGAATTGCCCAAGAGGAGATTAAGACAAAATGACACACAGATCTTACCTGTGCTCCAATTCCAGCCAGCCAAATGACCATGCATGCACAAAAAACTCTAAGTTAGATCATGCATTTACATACACACGCCATGCATAAACCTCTGTCCTCCTGTTCCACTGAAGCCTGGAGCTGCAAAAAACAAAACTTTCAACCTTCTAAAAGTTGTAATTTGAAAACAAATGTTTACATGTTACAACAGAAGAGCAGGCCTACTCTGAAATAAATGACTAATGTAAATTCCCGACTACAAGGTGCTACTTATTTTTCTATGTTTTGAACTCTGCAGTTTATAACACTAGTTTTTGATTTTTCTTCACTGAGAGTCATAGTGCAAATAGTTAAAATAAAACAAAAAACAAGGCAAAAGCAGTTAATAGGCTATGGCGCCATATTTTGGACGGGTTCACTCACTGCTGTAGTACTGCATTGCTGTTCTGTTTAGACCGGAATTAATAGTCCTGTTCTAGCCATCCATAGGGATTCTTCATTAATCACTCCAAGAACTGATTGTAAGCTTTACAGTATAACTAAAACAATTCTTATTTGCAGCCCTTTGAGACACTTGTGATTTAGGGCTATATATAAATAAACAGGGCAAGAAATCTGCGTTCAAAGAACTCCGGCTTATTAGTGATTCTCAGAGCACAAAAAAAGTCTGCGGGCTATAGAGTTTTTTCTATTCGGGCTCCAGTACTCTGGAATGCCCTCCCGGTAACAGTAAGAGATGCTACCTGACTAGAGGCATTTAGGTCCCATCTTAAAACGCATTTGTATACTCTAGCATTCAAATAGACCTTTTAGACCAGTTGATCTGTCGTTTCTTTTCTGTTCTCCTCTGCCCCCCTCTCCCTTGTGGACTGCTCGCCTGTGGGGACATCTCTGTGCTGCTGACCCGTCCTTGCTTAGGATGGTCTCCTGCTGGCCCCACTATGGAGTGGACTCTCACTATTATGTTAGATCCACTATGGACTGGACTTTCACAATATTATGTTAGACCCACTTGACGTCCATAGCTTTCGGTCTCCCTTAGGTGGGGGGTGGCGGGGTTGTTGCCCACATCTGCGGTCCTCTCCAAGATTTCTCATAGACATTCACATCGACGTCCCACTGGGGTGAGTTTTTCCCTGCCCGTATGTGGGCTCTGTACCCCGGATGTCATTGTGGCTTGTTCAGACCTTTGAGACACTTGTGATTTAGGGCTATATAAATAAACATTGCTTGATTGATTGATTGATTGAAGTGTAATGTCAATGAGTGTTTTAATGCATATTTTTATGTGCTTTAGTAATGTTATCAAGCTAGCATTGTTCGCATTAGCTAATTTGTTGACTCATTTACGAATGGCTTTGTTATTATTATTATTTCCTTACAATGGCATTATTTTTGTATTGATCGATTTTTGTAAATTCACCAAAATGTCTCTGTGGACTTATTGAGTCTGTTTAGCTGATTGGAGAGCAAACTTCTGCAGCTGGTGGGTCAATGACGATGACTTGTTTTGTTTGATCAGCCGTGTTACAGACACCCTTTGGAAACAATTAGGAAATGTAAATAAACATTTTCAAAATATTTCTGTTACTTTCTCATTTCACAACATATATATCTGCAGCTTACAGTCCAGTGCCGCTAATAAATGGGAAACAAATTATTCAAAAATGTAGTGGGTGCGGCTCATATACCGGTGTGCTCAAAGTCCGGAAAATACGGTACTTTACAGAAGAGTGCTACTTTTGAAAATGTCTATGTTTGCTAATTTCTCGCCACATTTCAAGCACACTGGAATGTTTGCATTGTTAGCAATGAACAACGGAATCCGTCAGTGCAGAAATCAAATATTTTCTACTATGTGTTTTCTTTTTTGGGACGTATTCCTGTTTAGCTTACTGTGGGGGTTGCACCTCCAGCCTGTATAAATGTATGGCCTCACAGCCGGTTGTAAATTATAACTTCACTGGTACTTTATCTTTCGACTCATTTGAGATCGGAGAGGTCTCTCTGCTTTTTGTTATGCTTTGAGTTGCGAGCAATTAATTCATGAGCCTTCCGCCTCTAGCTGGCTTAGCAAATTAATTTAATCTTGCCCATAAATTTCTGGGTCGAAATTGCTGGTATTGGCTTCTAGATACGTAGATATTAAAAATAGTGGTACAGGTTCCTCAACCGCCAGCCTATTGTGATAGTGAACCTTCCAGTAGAAAAACTGAAAAGCATCCAGTCTTCTCTCCAGAGGTGGGTAGTAACGTGCTACATTTACTCCGTTACATCTACTTGAGTAACTTTTGGGATACATTGTACTTCTAAGAGTAGCTTTTATACAACATACTTTTACTTGAGTATATGTATAGAGAAGAAACGCTACTTTTACTCCGCTCCACTTATCTACATTCAGCTCGCTACTCGCTACTGTTTTTTATCGATCTGTTAATGTTTGTTTTGGTTTGTCACAGACCTTCAAAGTAGGATCTACGCATGTCTGCATTTCACCAATCACATGCAGTCACTGGTGACGTTGGACCAATCAAACAGAGCCAGGCGGTCACATGACCGTCACACGTAGAACCCGACTTAAACAAGTTGAAAAACTTATTGGGATGTTACTATTTAGTGGTCAATTGTACGGAATATGTACTCTACTGTGCAATCTAATAATAAAAGTTTCAATCATTCAATCAAAAGTGTAAAGGAAAAAAGACACATTTTATTTCAACCGTACTTCCCGTCCAAAGTCTAAAGACTGATCGCACAGTTCCTGTCTTCACAATAAAAGTGCCACTCCATCGCGCCTGCGCTAAAAAAATAAGAGTCTCCGAAAGCCAGCGCAAATAAGCAAGCAAGCTAGGGAGTTTGCCGCCAATGTTTTTCTTGTAAAGTGTATAAAAACAAATATGGAAGCTGGACAAATAAGATGCCAAAAACCAACGACTTTCATGATGTATTAGACAGAAAGGAGGAACTGTTTTACTCCTCCATTTGAAAAGGTGGCCGTTATCAGCACTACTGTCTGGTTCCAATCAATGTAAGTCATCAGAATCAGGTAATACGCCAACTTATATTCTTGTCTTCATGAAAGATAGGAATCTATATGTTAAACATGCTTGTATATTCATTAAAACACCTTTAACATGTCAACAAAAACAGCAAAACAAATAAGTTACATACTGTATATATAAATGTATGTATACTGTATATATATATATATACTGTATATAATATATATGATATGTGTGTGTATGTTTATGTATATATGAGGTCGATCACCTCGACTTGGTCATTTATTAAGTAATTGATTAACGTTGAAAAACGTATTGGGGTGTTACCATTTAGTGGCCAATTGTACGAAATATGTACTTGTGGCGGGTCTCCAGCCGTCCTCGTGTGGGTTGCAGTGCCGATCGATACAGGACGCACCGTAACAGGTTTGACTCGGGTTTATTATTACGATAAACGTGTCAGCTTATTGCCAGTCGGTCGTTCCACTTTCTAGCACGCAAGCTCTTCCTGCTCGTCGCGGCGCACCTTTCGGTGGCCGGTGGCTGCGTCTGCCGCGGGGTTCATCTTGATCTGGGTCGTTGCTGCGTTCGCTGTGGTTTCCCCGCCTACTTCTGCCGCGATTGTTCCTCCTTCTACCCTTTTATACTGCAGCAGAAGATGTAAAGATTGAGAGCAGGTGTGTTGCTTACGCACCTGACTCGGCTGGCCGCAGGATCGCTCCGAGTGCGCCATGCCTCTCCTCTCCTGGCCGCCATCTCGGGTAGGACCGCCGTCAGTCCTATCCCGCTGTCGGCTCGTCGGCTAAGTCTCTCCACAGTACTGTACTGTGCAATCTACTAATACAAGTTTCAATCAATCAATCAAGCCTATGGGGCTGTTAAGTTATTGTGGCTCACTTTGCCTTAATTTTTTTATTGTAATGTATTATTATTTAATATATATTATTGCTTTAGTTGCTTAAGAGATATCCCTGGCTCTGAACTTGCTCATTGCTATTTTTAAGTTTGTGCGAATTATTTGCTGCCGTAATCATTAAACGAACAGGTTTCTCAAGTACTTGAGTAGTTTTTTCACAACATATTTTGAAATTTTACTTAAGTAAATATTTGGGTGACTACTCCTTAATTTTACTTGAGTAATACATCTCTAAAGTAACTACTCTACCCACTTCTGCTTCTCTCTTACTACTCTGATTGTGGAAGATAGCATAACTGGATGTATACTAGTAAGAAGCATGTCTATGAATGCTTTCAATCATCCAGGTCATAGTATTCTCGGGGCAAGAAGCCAATCAAAGATAGATTCTACTTTGGATTCTGCTCAATGATTCGGTTCCTTAACGGTTTGCTTATCTATTCTGATTTGAAAAAAATAGAAAACAAAGTGGGATTAAGATAAATTTTGTTTGGTTTTAAGCTTACAAAGTTAAGGTTTTAATAGGCATATACCATACAGCATAAAAAATATCAACTTTTTAAAATAAATATTTGTCTGTAGAATTTAACAAAATAAAACGTGGGAATTACACAACTATGTAACATTTAGTAACATTTTCAAAACTTTTAACAACTGTTTGTCATCTCCCTGGAAAATATGCTGGTGAAATTCTAAATAGTGCAATTGTTTGTTTAGATTTACATCGTAAAACTCTTACATACATAACATGCAACAAAAAGTAACAATATATTTTAAAACCTTCTCTTGATATGATTTTGATAATTAGCACTCAGTTTATGAAACATTAAATTGAAACTCTCGGAAAATGTGGGACCTTTTAAAAACTGAAAGCTATGATCATTCAAATTATAACAAATAAAGGCCTGACATATCTCCCTTTGCATGTAATGAGTTAATGTCACATGTTTGAAGTTCATTTGCTGACATGAATGGACTTTTGCACGGTATTCTAATTTTATGAGTTCTACCTGGATAAGTGACTGAGTAAATATTTGGTTGCAGGAAAACATGCAACTTTTCCACGACTACAACTGAACATTCACTTCTTGGAAATCAAGAGCACTGTGGCAAATGGGTCCAAGCTTTTTGACTACAAACGTATTCACAGTTTGTCTTTTCTGTGTGTACTCTTCCCTTGCACCGGGCAGCAAATATGTACATCCTGGCAGCCATTCAAAATCTCTCTTATTTTGCTCATTTAACTATTATTAATTATAATTGAAGAGAAACTATTATGATTTTAATCTACATTTATAACATTCCTTGTGGTATAGATAACATGTGTTGGAAAGCGCTTTGAGTACCTTGAAGGTAGAAAAGCGCTATACAAGTACAACCCATTTATCATTTATCATTTATATGCATTGATGTAAATTTTGCATGATTTTTGCTCCATTTATAACTCGTTTTTTTGAGACTGTGTGCAAGATGTTCAATTGTGGAGGCGTTCTCATATTGCAAATGACACCTCGCCCCTTTCTCTTCATGAGTATCATAATTTATTTTTTGAAAATGTGCACTGTTTAAATATATATCTTGAAGTCGTCACCACAATTTTTTTTCCATACACTGTCAAAAATAAACTTCATAATCATCATATACATTCATCCGGTCACAACATCAGGTACACTTGCACACTCTTAGCAGCAATTATTTCACTGCAAGCCGCAGGTCGCTGTTATCAAGCACACACCAACATAAGGCACAAATAATATATCTTCCTACCTTTTTTCAAGTTTTTCTCACAGCCTGAAGCTGAGAAGGAGGAACTCCTGCTGCTGCTGCGTGTGCATGCAATCATGCCGTGCCCTGGCCTACCTATTCCAATTGTGCCCAAAAAAAGATGTGTGTAAAAGCACACTAGCCAAACATGCCAGATTGTAGGTGTAAAGTAATACATTCCAAGCAATGCACAATTTGGCCTAGTATGATTACATCATTACTGTTTTTGCTGCGGTTTTTGTCTGACCTATCTTTTAACGTTATTGTAGACTTGTTTGTGATTCATGCTGACAGAAAGGGTTGAAGTCTTTCCAGAGAACATACAAACCCTTTATTTATTGAGCCAAAAATATTAAAGCTCGATGATTTAATACAATTGCAAACAGCTAAAATCTAGACTCCAAACATCCCAGAATAAGGTAGTTCGGTTACTTTTAGACCTCCACCCAAGAACACACCTCACTCCAACCCACTTCTCCAAAGTGGGCTGGCTCACGGTGGAGAACAGAGTAAAACAACTTGCACTGAGCCTAGTCTATAAAATCCGCTACACCTTCCTGATACCGAAGTACATGTCAAACTACTTCCTTCACGTAAATGACCGCCATAACCACAACACCAGGGGGAGCTCCACTAACCACGTTAAACCCAGATTCCGATCTAACAAAGGTCTTAACTCATTCTTTTTTTATGCCAGATCAATGTGGAATGCACTCCCAACAGGTGTAAAAGTAAGTGCATCTCTATATTCCTTCAAAATGGCTCTAAAACAACACCTCCAGACAACTTCAACCCTTTACTAATACCCTCCTCCATTTACATCCCATCTCCCCGGATTATAAATAACCTAATGTAAATAATCAAATATACTTCTAATGTATTTAATTGCTCTTATGCTATCTTAACTCACTGTGTTCTCTACTGGCTGTAGATATCCTACTAAGTAAGACCTACACTGTTTCAATGTCCATTTCTCTGTTGATGCAATTGTTGATGACTGAAGTACTGATATCAACCAAAGCTCCTCATCCCACCCCCAGGATTGTAAATAATGTAAATAATTCAAAGTATGTACTATGAAAATTAACCTGTGTGATGACTGTATTATGCTGATAGTATATATTTGTACCATGAATTGATTAACGTGGACCCCGACTTAAACAAGTTGAAAAACTTATTCGAGTATTACCATTTAGTGGTCAATTGTACGGAATATGCACTGAACTGTGCAATCTACTAATAAAAGTATCAATCGATGACGTACAAAGCAAATTATAACTTGCTACCAAAGAATCTACTACAATTATTCTCAACTAAAGAGGAGAAATATAACCTTAGAGGAAAATCTAGTTTAAAACATTTGTATGCACGTACAACACTTAAAACCTTTGGCATACCAGTATGTGGAATTAAATTATGGAATGGATTAAGTAAAGAAGTTAAACATTGTACTGATATGATCCAGTTTAAGAGGCTGTTCAAATTAATTGTGCTTACAAAGTACAAAGAAGAAGAATTATGTGAAACACTTTCAACCTTGTAGAAAATAAGATATTCTTCATCTCAGTATGTTGGTAATGACTGAATGAATTAATTACATGTTACAGAACTATTGTATTACTCATTCAGAGATGTCATTTTATTATTTTGCTGTAAAAAGACTCAGTAAATGAATGTACATATGTGTGGGCACTCTGACGTGGGAAAGGGGTAGGATTAAATAAGCTTTGCTTCTTCCTACTCCTTTTCGGACATGATGTGATGTGAGGTGATATGAATTGTCAGATGTATTGTGTTGTAAATGTGCTCATGTTTGATATAAACTAAGAAAGAAAGAAGGGGCCTAAGTGAGGGATACATTCTCTACTCATACCTGGAACTATCAGTCAATTTGTGCCTTAATTTCTACAATTTAAAGGGCAATAAAAAATTAAAGGCTTTTTAATTACAACTGAGTCCACTTTAATAGTGCTGTTACATCCCACCTAGAGATAGTCACATAACACATAATACAATACCAGATGACGTAAATGCCAGTATATTTCAAATCCGGAGCAACAATGATCAAATGGTGTTTTGGAATGGATGTGCTATGTTTTGGAATGAAATCCTATGGGCTGCAGAGAGCACTAGGTCCAGAACACAGGGCAAAGAGTCTGAAACGCAATACTGCATAATAATAATAACCGGCTAAAACCTGTTATCCGGCCGGAATGTGCAGTGTCAGAAATGAAGAAACGTGCACATCCAAAAACAGCATTGCCTCAAGATTGTTTTGTTTCGAACCAACTTTGAGGTTGCTAAACTTAGCCGTCTCTGGGTGTCTGTGGGCATCTGCCACACCGCAGGGGAGACAATTTAAACATGTTACCTTTTTTTTTATGAAAGAGGGCATTGCTTTTAATATCAGATTTGTCGAAAAACTAAAATTTGTCATTTTTCTCAAATACTTCTTTTTTTTAGGTTAGAAATATTACGTCTCTACTGGCTACACTGACATTAAATAGCAGACAGCATCGATAAATGATCCTAGATTATGCCATGAACATGACACTACTACCAAGAAGGTCTCGGATTTGCTGAATATGGGTCAGAAGCAAAGACTGGTGGGAGAGAGTTGTTATGAGGAAATTTTCGGACTGAGAATAGAAGAAAACCGCCTAATTTGATCCATTCTAAATGAAAAATGTCACAAAGTTCTTCAGTCAGCTCTGTGGACTGATGAAAGGAGTTTTTAGTCCAAAAGAAAAGAATGTTTGGACATGTTGGGCATTCCGGGACTTGCACGGCCGGCTGCGGGACTTGGGGCACTCGAACCTGCGTGTGATTTTTGCACATTTTGTGGACTTTTGCAGACTTCTCTAACTTTTCTCCCCCTCTTTTGTGGGACTTTGCTGGGTGCGTTTTGGACATGTTGGGCATCCCGGGACTTGCCGGCCGCAGGACTTGGGGCACTCGAGCCTGCGTGTGATTTTTGAACACTTTGTGGACTTTTGCAGACTTTTCTAACTTTTCCCTCCCCCTTCCCGTGGGACTTTGCTGGGTGTGTTTTGGATATTCTGGGCTTCCCGGCACCTGCACGGCCGGCGGTGCGACTTGGCGGCACTCGAATGTTCAAAAAAGGTTAATATTGTTTTCGGAATACAGAATTGTTGCTATTCATTTACTTATTTTGCAAACCTTCTTTGCTTTGTAATATACCTGCTTCATTCTTTTCCATCGTATTGGTTCTGGAGTCCGAATGAAGCCAGGTTTCTCTATTTCCTTGGCTACCTTTTCAAATAAATAGCTGTTTTTTTTTTCCTGTCATTCATGTATTTCAAAATGTTCAGTTCTTTTAATTTGTGAAGCAAATATACAGTCTCCTCTCCATTCCAAAAACGGGCGCTTCTGGGTGCTGCCAGCGCTATGTTGGAGTTGTTGCCTACAAAAAAATCCAGAGAATAAGCCATTACTTTTTTCCCTACACTTTGACACCAGCAGCTTATAAAACGGTGTGGCTAATTTATTTTTTTATTTTTTTTGCTGACAGCCATTATGCAAATAGTAAAAAAAAAAAAAAGCAAAAGCAAAGACACTGAAATAGTGTGTTATTGTTTGTGCTATGACGTCATCTTTTGGACAAGTTCGCTTACTGCAGGTGCTGCGGGGCGGTTGTCTACAGTATTTCCTTCTGTTTAGGGCCTTGAACAGGAAGTACAAGTTATGTTCCATCTACTGTCATCCATAGCATTTCTACTGGTATTGATTCTTCATTCATCACTCCAAGCAACGTTTGTAAGTTTTGCAATATAACTAAAACGATTCATACTTACTAAACCCTCACAATTGTGATGTCTGTAGGAGTGCTTTCATACATATTTGTACATGCTACCGTCATGTAATGAAGCTTGCGTCGTTAGCTAATATGCTGACACGTTTACGAATATCTCTGTTAGTATTATTAACATACAATGGCATTGGTTTTGTATTGTTTAAATTTCGTAAAAGTCACCATAACGTCAACATGGAGTTAAAGTCTGTTTAGCTGATTGGAGAGCCAGCTTCCGCAGCTAGTGGGTCCATGACAATATTTTTTGTTTTGTTTGATCAGCCGTTTTACTGCCATGTCACAGACACATTTTGGAAACAATGAAGGTATTTAAATTAACATCAACAAAATATTTTTATGTACATAACTCATTTCATAATGTATTTCACTATAGTCCGGTGCAGCTAATATAAGGAAAATATTTTTTTCTTCAAAAATGCTGTGGGTTCGGCTTATGTACCAATTCACTCTGTTTTCCCCAAAATATATGTTTTGATTTAACGGGATCGGCTTCCGGGATATTTCCCGCATGTTGAGGCTGGTGCACACACCCACTCGAGAGATCAGATTTTCACATAATGTAGGTTTATTAATACGACGTTTCAAAAAGCCAAACACGATCCAATTAAGGTGTTTCCAAGGGTTGTAGAATGCTTATTTTAAGCCAAATTACTTGGGAAATCAGACCAGTTTAGTGCATGGAAACATAATCACTGACTGTGTTCACACAACTGCCATGTGAGTATCATTAAATTGGTTAACATAAAGTGACGTTGTCTATCTGCATGCATGGACATAACGGGTCTTCTGGTATCGATCGTGTATTGACACTTGACTCATGTTTAACGTTAGCATGCTGAAATTGGCCACATGCTAACGTTAGCTTGCTAGCTTGTCGAATTAATTTTATATATTTTAGCGTTGGAATTTGGCTTTGGCTTTTTAGTATTGGCACACAATTTTTCACGAAATTGTAAAATCTAGTAATTTATTATTAACTTGTACCTGATAAAGCTCAAGGTTAAAAAACACTTGGCAAAGCACTCCCAAAGCTCAAGTCCTAGACAACATAATGGTTTAAGGTAAAAAAAAAAACATTTGGGCCTCTTCCCCACATGTCTAACGCAATTTTCCATTTTGTGCTCTTGCTGAATCATGAATCAATCCACTCATCCACTCGACACGCTTTCAAGGTTCCTCATGCAAAAAGTGCTGAGGCAGTTCCATTGGTCTGAGCCCCCACCATCTCTACTTTGCTTATCTCAACTGAATGTGCAGAGTCTTTTCCTCAAGTTTAACCCGCAAACCACGACAACAGAGGCCAGGAATTCACTCCAGAACCGAGCTCAGCCGACCAGAAAATGTAAGGAAAGCAGAGCCTAAACACCTGCTTTGGCATCTAAAGCACTGTGGTGTTGGATGCTAACTCTTCTCAATCATTCTCCCACCACAACATTCTGCTCACAAAGTTTTACTAGTGCCAACGGAGAAAGTCTACCTTAGACTCTCTTTTTTTTTTTTGTACCACCAGCCATGTACTGTAGTACCAGAGCTTAGCCAATTAGGCTCAATAGCCCTGCTTTTTATTTATGGAATGTGAAGAAAACCACACAAATGGGCTTCACTAGGGGAAACATGAATGCACGCTAACAACTTGAACTAATAAGGCAGTGTTATTAAGATGAATTTGTTCATTCTGCACTGTGCATGTATGTAAAATGCTTGAATGACCCTGAAGTGTGTCAAATTTAAAAAAGAAAATGCACAGATGTCAACACAACCATGGAAAACAGTTAATGTAAACACCATTCTAAAATCACAAAAAAACATTTACAACTATCCATCCATCCATCCATTTTCTACCGCTTATTCCCTTTCGGGGTCGCGGGGGGCGCTGGCGCCTATCTCAGCTACAATCGGGCGGAAGGCGGGGTACACCCTGGACAAGTCGCCACCTCATCGCAGGGCCAACACAGATAGATAGACAACATTCACACTCACATTCACACACTAGGGCCAATTTAGTGTTGCCAATCAACCTATCCCCAGGTGCATGTCTTTGGAACTACACTCTTAAAAATGAAAGTGCAAAAATAGGGACTATGTAAGAAATGCTTGAAAAAGTGTAACAAAATAGTGCACAGAGTAAAAATGTAAACATTGGGATACCTAAGTACAAGTTTGCAGGGTTAGTGCCAGGAAGTTGGAGATGTGTAACATTTGAGTAAGTCTCTTTATGTATCGAAATTAATTTATTGTAAGCAGTAATTGATATTTACTTATTAATGGACCAAATTACTATTATTTTAGAGCAGGGGTAGGGAACCTATGGCTCTAGAGCCAGATGTGGCTCTTTTGATGACTGCGTCTGGCTCTCTGACATTACTTAACAGGATAAGTAATGAATAATTCAGCTGGTAATCGCAGTGCTAAAAATAAACTTCAAAATATAAAACATTCTCATGCATTTTAATCGATCCTTAAGTTTTCTACCGCATTGGTTGTCAAATGGGGGTACGCGTACCCCTGGGGGTACTTGAAGGTATGCCAAGGGGTATGGGAGATTTTTTTAAAATATTCTAAAAATAGCAACAATTCAAAAATACTTTATAAATATATTTATTGAATTATGCTTAAAAAAAATAAGAATGTAAGTTCATAAACAGTGAAAAGAAATGCAACAATGCAATATTTAGTGTTGACAGCTAGATTTTTTGTGGACATGTTCCATAAATATTGATGTTAAAGATTTATTTTATTTGTGGAGAAATGTTTAGAATTAAGTTCATGAGTCCAGATGGATCTCTATTACAATCCCCAAAGAGGGCACTTTAAGTGGATGATTACTTCTATGTGTAGAAATCTTTGTTTATAATTGCATCACTTGTTTATTTTTCTACAAGTTTTTATTTATTTGTATATCTTTTTTCCCAAATAGTTCAAGAAAGACCACTACAAATGAGCAATATTTTGAGCAATCATAAAATTTAATAAATCAGAAACTGATGACATAGTGCTGTATTTTACTTCTTTATCTCTTTTTTTCAACCAAAAATGATTTGCTCTGATTAAGGGGTACTTGAATTAAAAACATGTTCACAGGGGGTTCATCACTGAAAAAAAGTTGAGAACCACTGTTCTACTGCACACGTTCAACAAGTATTTTATTTATTATTGGTTCTGCTTCAGAATAACAATGTTATTAAAAAGAATGGCCGACTTATCATACATGTTGGTGTTACTTAAAAATTAATGCTTTTAGTTGTATTCAGTGTTAAATTATATATTATATTGCTCCAACGAAAATACATTTTAAAATATTTAGCTTTCATGGCTCTCTCAGCCAAAAAGGTTCCCGACCCCTGTTTTAGAGTAGCATATTTGTTACGTTTTGTGAATAATTATATGTATATATTCCTGCACTTAAGTTCTTATCTGTTGTTTCCATATACCTGAATAGGGAACGGACAATGGTTGAAAAGAAGAGAGCTCGTCCGAATCCAAAAAACTGCCTTACTTTCTCAGTGACTTTTCCCGTTTTATTGACGAATTATTCGCTCTAATCAAAACTCATTAATATTATTGAATGTATCAAATGTGATCAATATTTAATGGACCGCAATGGAAACAAGCCTTTTGGCTTTTTGTGCCATCCATTTGCCTCTTTAAAACTATTACATGGATTCAATTATTTAAGGTGTCAATAAACTTCTCAATCAATCAATCAATTTTTATTTTCTCACTCCATGCAAAGAATCAACCGCAAGACAACAAAATGGCACAACCAAACTTGGTAGTCGATACTGCTACCCGATTGGCTGCTAATGTGTCAGTCTCACTGATCACGTTCTGCATTGCCAGAGCGTAGTTGGCTTTGTTCATTCATCCAACCATTCTTTGTAACTTCCGGTTTCTTCTGACCATTTATATCAAATGTTTTTTGGAACGCATTTTTTGTTGGTATCGATTACGTGTCTACTGCAATATATGTTGGTATTGTTTTAATGGCCCAGCCTTACAGGATATGGAGGTTAAAAAGAGACAAAAAGAGTCAGACAATTTAAAGCTGTCAGACAAAGAAAAATGGCTGTAATTTATTGAAAAATATGGAAACAATTACCTCTTGGCGAGGAGCTTTAGTTGGTTTCTTTCACTGCGGTGCTCGAGATTTTTGCCGCCTGGCCCCTTGTCCTTAAATTTACATGCGGTATTTGGACCTAGGAGAGTTTTATAGGACTCAAGTCAAAAGAAAACAGGTGACTGGGAAATCCAGTCTTTGTGGCCACAACCTAGGAAAGTGGAAACATGTAGAATGGGAGGTCTCTGGTGGTCAATCTGCTTGCCAGTCCAAATCATGTTCTATTACAAGATGTGGAAGTGATTAATACGAGAAGAACAATCAGCATGACACATCATTGGCTCCAATTCTCTATGGCGCCACACTTGGAGCCACGTCTGATGAATAAAATATCTGACGGTTGCTTCTTTTTGAATCATCATTTTGGTCTCAAACACTTTCTAAGGTAATATTGATGCAACAACAGGTCAGAGATAAAACTCCTAGAAGTTAAATACCTGATCATAAAGTACTATGAAAGGGATTTGGGAAACAACATACTAATCTGTCTTGCTTGCATGCATTTTTAACTGTTGGACAAGTGCTAATTTCTTAGTGCGTAGGTCTTCAACAGAAGGTCCGCGAGGCCTAGGGGTCCGCAGAGAGGTTGATTAGATTTGTTTGTGAATTTATTTTTTGAGTCTGTACATACACATTAAATTTAAATAGCTGTGAATTGGCCCCCCTACGCACTGTACCTTGCAAGTTTGAACTCATTTGTAGTTGTCTGGTGTTGATTAAGCATCAGTTTGTCAATTAGTAATTAACACACCAGTTTTCAGCCAGCAATTAGTGTGCCAGTTACCATCTAACATTTAGCATGACATTTGCCAGCTAAAGATTAGCGCACCCATTGGCAGCTAGCAATTAGCGCACCAGCTGTCGGTTTGCAATTAACGAGCCTGGCTCTAGTGGCGCTATACTATATTATTTGAAAATCTCAGTAATGCACAATAACAAGAAAGTTTGATCATATTACACCTATACTGGCTCACCTGCACTGGCTTCCTGTGCACTTAAGACTTTAAGGTTTTACTACTTACGAATAAAATACTACACGGTCTAGCTCCCTCCTATCTTGCTGATTGTATTATACCATATGTCCTAGCAAGAGATCTGCGTTCAAAGAACTCCGACTTATTAGTGATTCACAGAGCCCAAAAAAAGTCTGCGGGCTATAGGGCGGTTTCTATTCGGGCTCCGGTACTCTGGAATGCCCTCCAGCTATAGATGCTACCTCAGCAGAAGCATTTAAGTCTCATCTTAAAACTCATTTGAATACTCTGGCCTTTAAATAGACCCCCCTTTTAGACCAGTTGATCCGTTGTTTCTTTTCTGCTCTGCCCCCCTCTCCCTCGTGGAGGGGGGCAGGGAGGGGCACAGGTTCGGAGGCCGCCAATGAAGTGCTGGCTGTCCAAAGTCGGGACCTGGGGTGGAGCGTTAGCCTGTGCATCGGTTGGGGACGTCTCTGCGCTATTGAACTGTCTCCGCTCGGGATGGTCTCTTGCTGGCCCCACTATGGACTGGACGCTGGACGATCATTATTGTGTTAGACCCACTATAGACTAGACTCTTACAATGTTATGCTAGATCCACTCGACGTCAATTTCAACGGTCGCGCTAGGGGGGTCCCCACATCTCCAAGGTTTCTCATTGTCCCACTGGGTTGAGTTTTTCCTTGCCCTGATGTGGGATCTGAACCAAGGATGTCGTTATGGCTTGCGCAGCCCTATGAGACAGTTGTGATGTATGGCTATAAAAATAAACATTGATTGATTGACAAACATTGAAGGTAAATTTAAGACACAATTTAAAATGGTGTTTTAAATTTAAAACACAAGTTTATACAGGATATACAAGTGCTCCATGCTCCATCTCTCCTTCAGTTTGGGGATCCTTGGCCTGTAAAACATTGAAGACCCTGACTTAAGGGGATAATATTATGATTTTTTTCCGCGTTAAAACACTTCCTTGTGGTCTACATAACATGTATTAGTGTTGTTTTGGTCAAACTTTTGCATAGATTACTGTATGTTTTACAGACCTTATTCAAGTCGCTTTCTGACCGTCTCTTCAGGATGCACCGTTTTGTGGGCGGTCCGCCATGGCCCCTTGGTTTCTTTTCAAAATAATCAGGGCTAATGAAAATCTCACACAAAAACATGTACCAATAGGTAAGATAATACATTCATTCATGCATATAATCACATTTCATCAAACATATATTAACGTTGTTGCCCTCGGGGAAACTGGGTAACACACGGTACACTGACAAAACTTAACCCATAGTTACTATAACAATCTACAAGGTTAATATAGTTGGCTTTTCTTTCTTCCTTTCCATTTATCTGCTTTGCTTTGTATTTCCAGTTAGTACATATATCTATTGTTGATAATAGAGGTAATTATTATTATTTACTCTCAATAGTGCTATTTCTATTGGTATTTGTATTGCTCCATTTGTAGTGTAATAATGCTCATTGTCATTTCTGCGTTATTAATATTCATTTCACTAACTGCTTCTTTGCTATCACTTTTACCATCATATTTGTACATATCCTATTTGCTGATGTTGTTCTATTGTTGTTGTTGTTGTCTCTCTGTCTTATCCCCCTCTTGTCCCCGCAATTTCACCCTGTGTCTTCCTTTTTTTTCTCTTTCTATCCCCTCCTGCTCCGGCCTGGCTGCACCAAATAATAATACAAATTAGAGATGTCATTTATCATTTATCGGCCGATAAATCTTCATCAACAATATGATTTGCCTGAGTAGCTGGACAGGACAAAAAAAATAAAAAATAAGGAAAGTTGGTTTTGCATATTAGGTCCCCTTTAAAGTGATAACCAAAAAGTGAAATTATAGTCAGACTCACCCTAAATGAGACAAATATATGAACATCAGACGCTATTAATTAAAGTGGACAACTTTAATGTACTTCCCAATGGACTTTTCCATTTTAAACACAGAGACTGTCCAGTTCATTCATACAGTCTTTGCTGTCAGGGTACTGTATATCCATACATACACCATTACCACCACTATTTCCTCTCAGGAAATGAATTGGGATTCTGATTGGCTCTCATCCCTGTCTGGCTGCGGATGAGAGCAACGTGATTGGCACAGAGTTGACGGCGCAACGCCAGCGTTCTCTGTGAACAGGGACCCTGCACACGTCCATCCCTTATGCACCCGCACGCATCCTGACCCACAAACCGCTTCGTGTCGCCTCAAAATTCTGATAGAGCCATCAGCTAGAAAAAAAAGTCACATCAGGATTTCAGTTCTTTCTTGGCTCAGAGAGAGACAGAACAGTGGCACCTCCAAGGAGAATGCTGAGTCACACTCTGCCGAAGGGAACACAGGCTGCCATAATTACTGAAGTGGAAGGTTTTCAGAAAAAAAAAACCCAATTTGCCTTTAAAATAATCATTGTGAAAAGTTGCTTGTAGGTATGATTAATGGCGGTAAAGGAAAGTTTATTTTGAAAACCGTTGCATATGACAACGAAGCAACAATTTATTTAATGCGGGAGGTCAATTAAAGTTTGCTAACCATCAGAGAATCCCCATGGAAATGTCCACATATTGACCCCGGCGAGAGTCAATCAGACGTTCTTCAAAACAGAGTGGTTATTATACATTTTTCTGTAATTCCCTGCCAATTACAATATTGTACTAAAGTACTCAAACGTAATTTGCTGCTTTGTGTCAGTAGTACGTGTGCAAGACTCACTTCCTTAAGAGTCCCACTGACAGCTGACGGCGTTGAAGCGCTCGCCACTCTCAGTCTGTTGACCCTGGTTTTAAGGGCGCCTTACAATAGTCACCCAACAATCTGCGAATAGCGTTGCTATGTTGGCCTCACGTGATGAGAATGTGAAAGGGTGCAATAACGTTAGAGAGTGTCTGTTGTGTCGAAGACACTCGGAGCATGTTTTTTCACTCTCCGTGGTGTGATTAATAAATAATTCATAACATCAATAGTGTATTGCCTTTACCTGTGTTGACTTAGTATGACGCGTGCAAATGATTCAATGTCCAGTAAGGTGGAAGAGGAGTTAGTGCGTCTGCCTCACAATACAAAGGTCCTGAGTTCAATTCCGGGCTTGAGATCTTTCTGTGTGGAGTTTGCATGTTCTCCTCATAACTGCGTGGTTCCCTCTGGGTACTCCTGCTTCCTCCCACCTCCAAAAAACATGCACCTGGGTATCCCCAGGTGATTGATTGGCAACACTGAAATTGGCCCTAGTGCAGGGGTCACCAACCTTTTTGAAACCAAGAGCTACTTCTTGGGTACTGATTAATGTGAAGGGCTACCAGTTTGATACACACTTAAATAAATTGCCAGAAATAGACAATTTGCTCGATTTACCTTTAACTCTATGTTATTATTAATAATTCATGACATTTATCTTTGTGGAAACACTGATCATCTTAATGATTTCTCACAATAAATATACATAGAAACAGATAAATATCAATATGCAACACTTTATTTTTATATTTTCTCTAAGTGCACCTTTTTCAAATTGAACATTTTCAAATGATCACATCTAAGACAGTCTCGTGAAATCACAATATCCAATTTTAACTTGCGAGCCACTAACATTTTTTAACAAATCATGAATTACTTTGCACCATGCTTGTACAAATAATAACTCATGTAAAATACACGTCACACTTTGAACTGGACACCAAATCTGTTATCTGTATCTTTGTCAGTTAGTGGGAAGACTGGCATTGCTGTTAACTAGTGCGTTGTACTCTGGTGTGTAACTTGACACTGCAACTCTGAGTGAGTCTTGCAGATGTGCATCAGTGAGGCGTGTTCTGTGTTTGTTCTTGATGAAGTTCATGTCAGAAAAGGCTGATTCATTAAGATAAGTTGAACCAAACAGGCTTGCAACCTTCATAGCTGCTGCGCATACACCACTGTACTTTTCTGTGTCAACAAGGCACCAAACGTTTGGTGCAGCCTGGTGGGCTTTAAATTTTAAATTGTCAGGAAAGAAGAGGAAGGAATTTAAAAGGTAAAAGGGTATATGTGTTTAAAAATCCTAAAAGCATTTTTAAAGTTGTATTTTTTTCTCTAAAATTGTCTTTCTGAAAGTTATAAGAAGCAATGTAAAACAATAAATGAATTTATATAAACAAGTGAAGACCAAGTCTTTAAAATATTTTCTTGAATTTTCAAATTGTATTTGAGTTTTGTCTCTCTTAGAATTAAAAATGTCAAGCAAAGCGAGACCAGCTTGCTAATAAATAGATACAATTTAAAAAAATAGAGGCAGCTCACTCGTAAGTGCTGCTATTTGAGCTATTTTTAGAACAGGCCAGCGGGCTACTAAACTGGTCCTTATGGGCTACCTGGTGCCCGCAGGCACCACGTTGGTGACCCCTGCCCTAGTGTGTGTGGTGGGTGTGGCCTGCGGACCTGGAGCAAAGCGGGGTGCGGCAGAAGCGGCTTCAAGATTAGTGACACGTGCGAAGATGACACAGCTGCGAGTGTTAAAGACAGCAGCCGGGAAGGAGAGGGAGAGTTGTTGATGGCAGTGGGAGTAAGAGCAGACACGAAATAAACACTATTCATGTGCTCATTGGCAAGATAGACAAAAATTTGCTGAAAAGCATTAAAAGAAAATTTTTGGAAATATAAAACATTGTTCACAAATATGACCGAGGCTGTCATATCCGTCATTGGTGGGCCAAGTGACCCTGAGGAGCAAGACCTCGATAGTGTGTGAATGTGAGTGTGAATGTTGTCTGTCTGTCTGTGTTGGCCCTGTGATGAGGTGGCGACTTGTCCAAATTGTACCCCGCCTCCCGCCCAATTGTCCCATCTTAAAACTAATTTGTATACTCTAGCCTTTAAATAGACCCCCTTTTTGGACTAGTTGATCTGCCTTTTTTTTTTCTTTTCTGCTCTGCCCCCCTCTTCATTGTGGAGGGGGGGCACAGTTCCGGTGGTCATGGATGAAGTGCTGGCTGTCCAGAGTCGGGACCGGGGTGGACCGCTCGCCTGTGCATCGGTTGGGGACATCTCTGCTGACCCGTCTCCGCCGGATGGTCTCCTGCTGGCCTCTCTATGGAATGGACTCTCACTATTTTGCTAGATCCACTATGGACTGGACTTTCACAATATTATGCGAGACCCACTCGACGTCCATTGCACCGGTCGCCCTCTGGGTTAAGTTGTTCCTTGGCCTGATGTGGGATCTGAACCAAGGATGTTTTTGTCCAAGGATGTTTTTGTGGCTTGTGCAGCCCTTTGAAACACTTGTGATTTAGGGCTATACAAACAAACAGTGATTAATTTATTGATTGATTGATTAGTTGGTGTAGAAAATGCCACAGTAAACCCCGAAAAACATCTGGTGTTATAGCATCTGGCACCTTTACCAAGAGATGGATATAATTTTATTTTTCAACCATGGTTAGGAAGAAAGTGAGTGTGAAGGACAGTGCTGAGAAGAAAAAAAAATGGCTGATATTCTTTGAAATAAAAGAGGAATGATCCAAAACATGACCAAACCTGTAACAAACTTGCTGAAGCAATTCAAGCGCATCACTGCTCGTCTGCACCATACTGAAGAAGAATCCAAGCAGAGTCAAACACAAGCCAATTTTAAAATGAAATTTAAATGGCAGACATTTATCCATTTATCCATGAAAATATTAGAAAAGCTGCTGATGATGTATTTGACAAAGATGCAGCTGGAACAAGATACTGTAGAAGTCGGCTCTCCATGTTAAATGCTGTACATTAGTTTTACATTACTTCATAAAACTAGTGTAGTTATTAGTCCTACATTCTGTTGAAATTGGTTTTAAACAATATTTCTCATCGATAAGTTTTTTTTTTCTTTTTGAAAATCATGATACATGTTAAAATTGTGCTATTTTGGTGGGGTCAAGCACCAATTAAGCTGACCTAAATTTATTTTAATGCGAGACGATTTGAGATACAAGTGTTTCACGTTGAGCTCCGTCACAGAACCAATTAAGTTCATAAGTTGAGGTACTACTGTATGTTCTAAAGCAGGGGTCACCAACCTTTTTGACACCAAGAGCTACTTCTTGGGTACTCATTAATGCGAAGGGCTACCAGTTTGATACACACTTAAATAAATTGCCAGAAATTGCCAATTTGCTCAATTTACCTTATATATATATATATATATGGGTATTGCTGTCCGTCATTACGTCGTTGATTTTTTTTTCCTTTTACTGAAGGTTTTTGTACAGAATAAATGATGAAAAAAACACTTAATTGAACAGCTTAAATGAGGAGAAAACACAAAAAAAATAAAAATTTAATTTTGAAACATAGTTTATCTTCAATTTCTACTCTTTAAAATTCAAAATTCCACCGAAAAAAATTAAGAGGAAAAACTAGCTAATTGGATTTTTTTTTTTTAAATTAAAAAAATAATTTATGGAAGATCATTAGAAATTTTTCCTGATGAAGATTAATTTTAGAATTTTTATGACATGTTCCAAATAGGTTAAAATCCACTTTGAAATACGATTTAAGTTTGATTCTACAGATTTTCTAGATTTGACAGAATATTTTTATTTTATTTTAATCATAATAAGTTTGAAGAAATATTTCACAAATATTATTCGTCGAAAAAACAGAAGCTAAAATGAAGAATTAAATTAAAATGTATTTATTATTCTTTACAATAATATTTAAAAAAAATACCTGAACATTGATTTAAATTGTCAGGAAAGAAGAGGAAGGAATTTAAAAAGTAAAAAGGTATATGTGTTTAAAAATCTAAAATCATTTTTAAGGTTGTATTATTTCTCTAAAATTGTCTCTCTGAAAGTTATAAGAAGCAAAGTAAAAATATAAATGAATTTATTGAAACAAGTGAAGACCAAGTCTTTAAAATATTTTCTTGGATTTTCAAATTCTATTTGAGTTTTGTCTCTCTTAGAATTAAAAATGTCGAGCAAAGCGAGACCAGCTTGCTAGTAAATACATAACATTTAAAAAATAGAGGCAGCTCACTGGTCAATGCTGCTATTTGAGCTATTTTTAGAACAGGTCAGCGGGCTACTCATCTGGTTCTTACGGGCTACCTGGTGCCCGCAGGCACCGCGTTGGTGACCCCTGTTCTAAAGTCTTCTAGGTGGTGTTTGCATTGCAAAATAATCACCACAGAAAATGTAAAATATGTTTCTGTAATTGAATAGAGACAGCTGACTCTTAAGTTACACTTTGGCTGTCAAGCTAGTCTGACTATTTAAATGGGCAAACGGCAAGGAGTGTGGCTAAACTATCGTCAATATCATATGGGGACGGGTGCTGAAAGTCATGGTAACAATGCGGTATAAGGGTGTCCTCCTGCAGACTGATTTATCCACCCCGTTAAGAGTAGGACTCTATAACTGCTACAGCTGAGGGTGAAAACCATGTTTTACACCTCCCACCCACCTTCTAGGATTTGAGGAATGACAGCCAGAGAGCGAGCCAGAAGCAGATTGTGTTTTGTTGCCAGAACATGACACATTGGCTTCGCTTTGGTGAAACATTGCCCTCCGTGCATGCCTCCGCTGCTTATTATTGCTCTTGTTGAATGTCCATCACGCAGCAGAACTGCGACAGTGGAAATTTAAGGATTGATGTTGGCTCTATCAGCGCGTTATCCACAGTAAAGTACCCCGAAGAAAGAGTGTGAAAGTGGACCAAGATGGACCGAAGGAAAAGTAACACTACTAAAAAAGATTTTTTACTGATTTCTGAATAGATTTTCCAAAAATAAACCACAGAAATGAATGCCACCCATGGGAAACGTGTTAAAAGCTCATAAAACAAAAAGTCTGCTCAAACTGAAGCATTAACGGGAATACATTTTTTCCTTTGGAGCAATGACGTTTTATATGTTTAACCCCCAAAAGATTATTATAACGAGCGGATGAGATATGTATGAGTCCTGACTGCAATCTCACTTTGGAGTACTCATACTACGGACGGTTGCCTACTCCAATGGCCAAATAAGAATTTTGTATTGTTTATTTTTATTTATTTTATTAAATCAACATAAAAAACACAAGCTACACTTACAATTAGTGCACCGACCCAAAAAAACCTCCCTTTTTCATGACAATGTCCCCCCAATCTCCCAATCCCCACCACCCCCCTGCCCCCGCTGGGCCGCGGGACAAATTGTCAAGCGTTGACCGGTCCGCAGCTACAAAAAGGTTGGGGACCTTTTTGCATGTATTATTGTATTTTTTCTCACTTCCTTTTTTTGAGGTCTGATTAATTCTATTGTGGAAGGTGGCAGCTGTCATCAATTACCTGCGAGAAGAAAGACGGCGTCAATCAAATTAATTAATATATTTTCTTATTACATTTAAACACTTCTTTGAGGTCTAGAAATATGTATTAGATATGCTTCGGTGAAAACTTGGCGGACATTTTGCTCCACAGTTATATTTATAACCCATTTGTCGGCAAGATGATCCATTTCGGAGGACTTCCTGGATTGCAAATGAAACCACTCCCTTCCCTCTACACAAGCATCATAACATCTACCCATCCATTAATTTCTACCGTTTTTCCCTCTCGGGGTCGTGGGGCCTGGTCCCTATCCAAGCTGCAAGAAGGCAGGTTACAGAAAGCCATATTTTTTCAAAAATGTTGAAATATATATCTTGAAGTCCATCCATCCATCATCTCCTTCCGCTTATCCGAGGTCGGGTCGCGGGGGCAGCAGCCTAAGCAGGGAAGCCCAGACTTCCCTCTCCCCAGGCACTTCGTCTAGCTCTTCCCGGGGGATCCCGAGGCGTTCCCAGGCCAGCCGGGAGACATAGTCTTCCCAACGTGTCCTGGGTCTTCCCCGTGGCCTCCTACCGGTTGGACGTGCCCTAAACACCTCCCTCGGGATACGTTCGGGTGGCATCCTGACCAGATGCCTGAACCACCTCATCTGGCTCCTCTCGATGTGGAGGAGCAGCGGCGTTACTTTGAGTTCCTCCCGGATGACAGAGCTTCTCATCCTATCTCTAAGGGAGAGCCCCGCCACACGGCGGAGGAAACTAATTTTGGCCGCTTTTACCCGTGATCTTATCCTTTTGGTCATGACCCAAAGCTCATGACCATAGGTGAGGATATCTTGAAGTGATCGCTGCTATTCTTTCATTCACATTGTACAGATTCACCCGGTGAAAACATTTGATAGACTTGCACTCTCTCCGATTAATTCAGACTAGAAAAGCTGTTTTTAGCAGCCTTTATCTCACTGCATGTCACACTTTGCTGTTATTATGCACATGTCAAGATTAGATGGAAAACAATATTTTTTCCTACCTTATTTTTGTGTTTCATTATTGATTGCAGCTGAGACCTTGACTTAATGTTCAAATAAGTTGGTCCATTTCTCTGTGACATCACAACAAAGCCTCACTGAAAAATCCTGTGGACAGAGGCATACAAAACTGCGTGCAAGCTCGTACAAACATACAACGCTTTGGACTTGTTTAACATGAGTATCCAACACTGTAAATATAACGTATAAATCAGACACAAGGAAAATTATCAGAGGTTCCCTTTAACCATCTAGAATAGATCTATACAGTCTTTGAGTTGGAGTAGAGTGGTGATTGTTTTATGGGAACACCTAATGGTAAGAATAATTCATTAAATTAAGCTCATGTCACGGTGATTTAAATGATGCAGACACATTTGTTACTGGATACTTTCTCAAAACGCTTCTGCCTTGGAGACTTTGTATCTTTGAGAAATATGCAACTATAATTATTTTAATACGTGTATATAACATTTGTTTTAAACTGCAATTTTGTTAAATTCCGGACACCTATTACATATGTCTACCTTGTGCGCTATTGTGTGCATAGATGTTGTGTAGCTGCTAGTAACCTATCGCCCATTGTGTTTTCCTTTTTGTAAAATACAAAAGTACAACAAAAGACCAGCCTTGTGAGATTTTTGGGTAACATCTGGCTGTCCAGGTTTGCATAAATAAATGCACTGCAGGACTGCTCGTAACTGAGTTTTTTTGGATATTTTTAGATGCGTGTCATTTAATCTGATACTTGTATATTGCTGATATCAGACTGATCTCAATATTATATCGATGAAATAATACCTATCAGTCAACGTCAGTCAAAAGCTAAGCAAAATGTTGCAGCTCGGATCTTGTACTGTAAGCTCAGGTGCATAATATTGTTTCTGATGGGATTAATTGATTGAATGTTTTTTTACTAGATTGCAGAGTACAGTAGATATTCTGTACAATTGACCACTAAATGGTAACCCCCGAATACGTTTTTCAATGTGTTTAAGTCGGGGTCCACGTTAATCAATTCATGGTAAATTCATGGCTATATGGCACCATTTGTTTTGTTTTTTTTCTTTGCAACATAAAACACCCAATCTGTGTTCAATATGATTGCATGGACTATCGTAGCATTGCCAAAGTGGTTCATGTGTGGGCAGATTTGGATTTCTGCCCGCTCCTTGCGAGTCAGCTACTGTGGTCTGCTCAGCATTGGGCCTAAACGCTTGCGATGGCGCTCGCTTGATAAACGACATGGTGTTGAAAGGGTGGAAATGGAGAGCTGCTGGCGCGAGGTGTTGTTTTTAACTGTGAAAAAAAAAAAGAAGAAAAATCCTGCACGGACAGATGGATGCAACCTCTCACACTTCATCTTGCTTTTGTAAAACTGCTACAGATACCAATTTAAAGAAGCAGCAAATACTGCACTGTCAATTTAATCTGCTCCAATCATGTCCCGCTTTATAATTTCTTGCACTTTGCTATAGTACGACATTCAGTATTTGCAACAAACAAGTAAAAGTTTTTTCGACATGGATTTGTATCTATTTTCCATATAAATTATTGACCAAATTGGCCTACAATCAAGCACACCTGTCAACCCTCCTGTTTTCCCTGGTTAACTTTTATTTTGCTTTCCCGCTCCCATATTTTGACTTTCGTGGTTAAAAAAAGAAACCCTTCCGGGGACGGAAAACATCAGTGTAACACATCCTGCAGCCCAGTGTTTGTCAAACAGTCGGTCGATGAGACATCGAGTGGGTTGGGAGCTCTGGAGTCTTCCTTTATTAGTGTCTTTATAAATGCGTGAATAATACACAAACCTCCAGCTGGGTGGTAGCAGTGCTTGAAATAATCAACAGGCTAACCAGGAAAAATAAGGAAATATACATATTCCTGGGGTTTACTGTAAAAATTAAGATATACGGTTTAAAATTCTTATATAGAATGAACTCTTTATTTGTAGCAAGTGCAAGTTAAAAACTTCCTTCCATCCATCCATTTCTACCGCTTGTCCCGTTCGGGGTAGCGAACTTTAATGCAGCCTATCCCAGCTGCATTAAAGTTAAAAGTTAAAGTACCAATGATTGTCACACACATACTAGATGTGGCGAAATTATTCTCTGCATTTGACCCATCACCCTTGATCACCCACTGGGAGGTGAGGGGAGCAGCGGTTAGCAGCCGTGCCGCGCCCGGGAATCATTCATGGTTATTTAACCCCCAATTCCAACCCTTAATGCTGAGTGTCAAGCAGGGAGGTAATGGGTCCCATTTTCATAGTCTTTGGTATGACTCGGCCGGGATTTGAACTCACGACCTGCCGATCTCAGGGCGGACACTCTAACCACTAGGCCACGGAAGGTGGAGTTACACCCTGGACAAGTTGCCACCTCATCGCAGGGCCAACACGGATGGACAGACAACATTCACACTCAAT
Source organism: Nerophis ophidion (assembly GCF_033978795.1). Lineage (NCBI taxonomy): Eukaryota > Metazoa > Chordata > Actinopteri > Syngnathiformes > Syngnathidae > Nerophis > Nerophis ophidion. The sequence continues at coordinate 56,644,210 of NC_084618.1, forward strand.
TGCTGGACACATAATAATACATTATTTTTATTATTATTATTACTTATACAATCAGGTTCTCAATGGTATGGTAAAGGGGACATGAACTTTTGTGGGGCATGACAGAAAATCAATGAAAAAAACTGCAAAAAAACATTAAGCAAGGCCTTCAAAATAAAAGCATCAGAGTTGGTTCACCCCTGACCCCTTCAAAATTTTTAGCATAGTTTCTTTATTTTTCCATATTTTCTGGGAGATTTGTACTAAAACAAAACCCAACATATGTTCTTTTCTCCATCCACAGCCCCAGAAAAAAATATGGAACTTTCTTTCCATTTTCTCTAATATCTACCACAGACTTGCAATTGGATTGAGATCCGGACTATTTGCAGGGGATAACATTTACCTTATGTACCTTTCTTGAAAAAAGCATTTTTACAGTTTTTGCTTCATGGCAAGATGCACTATCATCTTAAAAAATGATGTCTCCATCCCCAAACATCATTTTGATTAATGGAAGAAGATTGTCCAAAATCTCAATGTAAACTTGTGCATTTATTCATATCATCAATGACTGTGAAAATGTGCATGTTTTCGTCAGTTGTCTTCATAAAACGGCACCAAACGTGAGTTCCATCATCATCTCCTTGCTCGATACAGATTTACAGTTCATCAAAGAATATGACTTTCATCCAATCATTCAGAGTCCACGATTGCTTTTCCTTAACCCACTGGAATTGTGTTTGTTTATATTTAATTGTTAATGTTGGCTTTCATTTAGCTCTTCTGTATTTCAATCCCATTTCCTTTATGCGGTTTCTTAAAGTTAGGTCACAGACGGTGACTCCAGTTTCCGCCCATTTGTTTTTTATTTGTTTTGCTGTGTATTTTCTGTTTTCAAGACATATGGCTTTAAATCCTCTGTCTTGACAGTTTGATGTTTTCCTTGGTCTACCAGTATGCGTGCCTTTTACAACCTTCTCATCTTGTTTGCACGTTGTCCAGATTTTAGAAACAGCTGACCGTGATTAACCAACTACTTTTGCATTATTGTGTACTGATTTTCTGGCAACATTTTGGTATGGGGAACACATAGTCACCATTAATTAGTTGCTTATTAACGAGCAAATTTGTAACATATTGGCTCTTAATTAGTTATTATTAATTACTTAATAATGCCTTATCCTGCATGACCTTATTATAAAACCAGTAAGCCATTCACTAAGTCTTCCCTCAATAACCCCAATCAATCAATCAATCAATCAATGTTTATTTATATAGCCCTAAATCACCAATGTCTCAAAGAACTGCACAAACCACTATGACTACACCACCTCGGAAAAAAACACATAAGGGCAAGGAAAACTCACACCCAGAGGGCAAGGAGAACTCACACCCTGTGGGACGCCATTGATACACCAACCGATACACAGCCGAGCGGTCCATTCTGGGTCCCGACGAGCGGTCCATCCTGGGTCCCGACTCTGATCAGCCAGTACTTCCTCCATGGCCATCGGACCAAACCCCCTCCACAAGGGGGGGGGGAAGGGGGGGAAGAAAAGAAGCGGCAGATCAACTGGTCCAAAAAGGAGGTATATTTAAAGGCTAGAGTATACAAATGAGTTTTAAGATGAGACTTAAATGCTTCTAACCTCAGAATTATTGCTTATTAGTAACCCTAACCCTAACCTTATATGTTCCTTAGTGTTCAAATAACTCTAAATTAGGTCTTTGTTACTTTAATAAGCAACTAATTAATGGTGAATATGTTTCCCATACTAAAGTTTTAACGATTTTCCTTCTTGAATAAGTTTGATATATTCTCCTTTGTTTCAATTGACGTCTCTCGTGTTGGAGCCATGATTCATGCCAATCCACCTGGTGCAACAGCTCTTCACAGTGTGAATACTCATTTTTAACTGCAATGGACACATTTAATCTAACGTAGGTGTTATCAAAATCACAGTTTTTATTTTTGTTTAGCATTTCTTAAAGCCAGGACGTTCCATTTTGAATGACTATAGTTTTGTGTCATGGCTGTTATCTGCATTTTTCTTTAAAATGAAACAACTAAATGAACATCTTCCAAGTCTGATGATTCTATAATTTGTGCCAGGGATTGTATCATAAAGCGATGAGAGCTGTGATTGATCAGCTTTTCCAGCAGCAAATGCGAGGGCATCTCCCAGAGGCCTTTTTAAACAGCAGTGTTACATGGTTACAAAGTTGTTCCAGGACAGCCTTTCTTTCACGTGACCTGAGTCATATTTCCCCAGCAAGTCCTCATCTCGGAGGTGTTTTCTGCATGTGCAAGTGTGTGCAAGGAAACACCGTTGTCACGTGTGCAAACACGCTGGCAGTGCAATATTGCCGCTTCATTGCAGTATTTAGTTGGTGAAGTGTATTGTGCAGATAGGTTGGCGTTTAAGCGTACAACACATTTTCAAGGAAGAGCTCAGTTAAATTCTTCATTTGACAATTAATATGTTGTTTTTACAATGAGAAAGAAGGGGTCATAATACAGGGGGCGGTAAAAGTAGATTTATTTAACCACAAATCTAAGGGTGACATAAACACATTTTTTTTATACATGTTAGTAGACTAGTTTTCCAATGGCCACCTCTCAATCATTACTTAAACAATGTCATTCTAAACTATAGATTTTGCTCAGGCTAAAACATTATTTGAAATTTGTTCAACATGCACTTTTTATTTCTCTTTACACACAGTACTACTTCTGAATAATTAACTTTGTTTTCAATGTCCCGATATCTTCTGCTTAGTCAAAGCATACTAATGTTGTAAATCAAATGTTCAACAGGGTTCTGCAGCGGTACTGCTCGTAACATTTTGCCTTTCACCAATTTTTTTTTTTTTTTTCGAAATACGTTTTTATATCCCTCCTGCAATTTTTCCACACATTTTAATATCTTTAAATACACATTAAAATTGATACCGCAAACTTAAATGTGGATTATAAATGGCAGTGACATCGCCACCATACTCACCGCACCTTGCAGGTTTAAAATAAAACCATGAATACATACTGAAATTATAGAGTGATATTATTTTTTTATTATTTAAGATAGCTACAGATTAGCGCACCAGTCGCCAGCTAGCAATTAGAGTGCTACACTGGAGTATTTGAATATCCTTGTATTGCAAAATAACAAGGTACTAGAGATGTCGGAAAATATCGATTGCCATCCTAATTGTGATCCTTGTTTATTACGATTCTGAATCGATTCAAAAACATGTTCTTTCAGCTATCTCCATGCTTACTCGCTGCATGTATACAGCATACGTTACCAGCCAAGAAGAACTTTTGGAACCGGTTTTGAAAATAAAATCATACATGTACGGAGAATCCTGTTGAATCAAGAATTATATCTGAAATGAATCATTACCCAAGAATTGGAAACCAAATTTACATCCCTACAAAGTACCTTTTGGACCAGTTTATTTGAAACACAATTATATATATATATATATATACATATATATATATATATATATATATATATATATATATATATATATATATATATATATATATATATATATATATATATATATGTATTTCACCTACATATAAATAGTAAAATAAACTAATACTATACAAGCACGTAGGTGTTCCATCTCTACATCAGTTGTGTTGTTGCTGAGTGAGGAAAAATGCCCAATGCACAAACCTCAATTGTGCAAACTAACTTCCACAAGAGAGATTACTGTTTTTCAGTAAAAAATATGGAAACACGATTTCGCCACTGGAAAAAAATAAAATAGAATATTCCTAAGGCAAATCATGATTATGACATTAAAAAAAAAATCTAAATTTGTTCTAAGAAGAACATTGAGCGTCTAATCCATCTCATAGTTATGACTTTTTTATCTTGTAATTTTAACTTTCTATCTCATAATTATGACTTTTTATATCATTAATATGATTGTTTTATGTCACAAATAATTGCTCATATTTTCGATTGGCCAATATGCATCAATGTAGGTGCAAAGTAGAAACAAGCACACTTAAAAATATCGAAATTATGAGATAAAATGTCATAACTATGAGAAAAAATTGTATCCATTTCATAACTTCAATTTATCTCAAAATGTTGACTCATTTTATAATAATGACTTTTTATCTCATAATTAAGACTGTCTTCTCTCATAGTTATGACTTACCGTGGGGGTATTTTTTACAGTGGCGTAAATGGCTTCCATATGAATCAATACAAGTAACATATAGATGTGATTGTAAATTATTATTAAAATGTAAATTATTAATAATTGTATAATAAATTGATGAGGTTCAATATGTTCCACCTCTCCAGAGATGTTAATGGACAATAGTTAGTATTTTCATCCAAAAAGGCATCCAACCAGTCCAGTCGAAGTGCCCTTCTGCTTTATGTACGCTAATTAGACTTAGACTTAGACAAACTTTAATGATCCACAAGGGAAATTGTTCAACACAGTAGCTCAGTTACAATGATGGGAAGTGTAAGGATGGAAAGGACAATGCAGGTTTAAATAGACTAGATATAGCAATGTAAAATATAACATACATGCGAATATATAAAAAATATATACTTAATATGTGTACAGTAAATTAAATATACAGATATATTATGTGTATAACATATATACAATATATACCAATTACCATGTAGAATATTACAGTATTTGTGGCAGCCGCAGCTTAAAATAGAGTAGATCCGGCAGAAAAAAGAAAATAGACATTAAAAACAAAGAAGTAGCTGACATAAAAGGTGTGAGGTAATAGGCAGATATCATATATTGCTGTATGGGGAGTGATTATACAGCTGGATGGAGTGCGGAATGAAGGAGTTCTTGAATCGCACAGTGCGGGAAGGAAGCTGGAGGAGCCTGTTGGAGTATGAACTCCGCTGTCCCTCAATTGTCTGGTGGAGTGAGTGGGCAGGATTGTCCATGATGGCCAGCAGTTTGTCCAGTGTCCTCCGGTCCCTCAATGACACAAACGCCTCCAACTGCGAGCCAATAGTTTGGCCAGCTTTCCGGATCAGTTTATCAATCCGGCTTGAGTCCCTTTTGCTGGTGCTGCTCCCCCAACAAACCACTGCAAAGTGCAGGGGACTGGCCACAACAGATTGAAAAAAGTTATCCAACAGCTTGCTGCACACATTAAAGGACCTAAGCTTCCTCAGGAAAAAGAGTCTGCTTATGCCCTTTTTGTAAAAAGCATTGCAGTTGTCCTTCCAGTCCAGTCTGCTGTCCAAATGGACTCCCATTTATATAATATTAGTGAGTTAGCCAATATATCAAGCCATTTGGCTTTCTTCAGTTATTAATACAATAAAACGCCTGGAAAGGACATTTAATAGTAGTTTTAGCCCATTTAACCTGGAAAAAGGAAGTGAAGTGTAACAATCAGCGAATGCTGACTGATTTACTGACAACATGCAACGTGCTGCTGGCACCTTACGAACAACTCCAAGCCCGCATTAATTGCTGAGGCGGTGTTGTTAATGTCGTGCTCAGCTTCCTCATCGTCCATCATGTATCGAGCGACCAACGTTTATTGGATTCTTAACAGGGACAAACCCCCAAATCCGAGAAAAAGCAGAGCAATTAGGGCATTCCTCGCCTTCACAGTGACAATTCCTGACTCCCTGTGCCAGAAAAGAACCTGTCAGTAGACGAGAGAAGAAAGAAGTAACGTGGAAAATGAGTCTCTATCTATTAATCCAAAGCAGACCTCTATGTAAATGTCCGACTCGTTTGTGGGCCCGCTCCACCTCGGAGAATGAGCACACGATACCAAGGGAATGAAACCTGCAGCATTAGTCGCCCCAACGCTGCATATTAATCAGCATTTAATAAAAAGAAAATAAATTGCCCTCCACTGCAAATATTATGAGTGTGACGCTACCTTTATTTTCATTTCGCGGCAGGCCTTCCCTCTGAAAAAATAAAAAATAAACAGCGGTGTTGAAAGAAGGGAGTGAATGAAAGACAGAGACATACGACTGTGGATTTATGTACCCGTGCATGTAAAACTATAAATCTGAAATAAAATAAATGGAAGTTGATGAGAAGAGGGTTTTGACACGCTTCGTCTCACCTTGTCCGCAAAAGAAACGGCGGTGGTTTTCAGCCCAGACGCAAAGTTTCCATGCTAGCTGCCTTCCATTGGTCTGTTTTTCCACACATGTAATTAAACATGGAAATCATGGCTTCTGTAACAAGAGTATGAACCACAGTCAGGAGTTACAGTACATCTGTTGAAGTGGGTTTTTCGTTTAACCCAAAAAAAGTCACTATTATTAAACAAATTTTTCATTAATTCATTTTTCCTTCATTTTTTATTTATCTCCTTCATAGTTGTGCATCTTTGATCGATAGACAATTATATCTCAATTATACAATTTTACATTCGCGCACCAATTCCTGAGAAGGCGCAGGATGAAGACCAATCTTATATTTTCCTGCCCCCTTCAACATAATACATAGTCTTACTTAATAGATGTCATACAAACCAACAAATACATCCAAATGTAATGAAAACAAACAAAAAACACACAAGAAAAACACAAAAAGTGCAAAACTTCATGAAGTACTAACCAAGGGGTCGGAAACCTTTTTGGCTGAGAGAGCCAAGAAGCCAAATATTTTAACATGTATTTCCCTAAGAGGCATGTTTTTTTTAACACTGAACACAACTAAACACGTGCATTTTTTAGGTAAGACCAACATTTCCAGAGTATAATAGGTCTCTTATTCTTTGTAATAACATTGTTATTCTGAAGCTAACTGTGGAGGGGGCGTGGCCTGCGCGCCTGCAGCAAAGCAGGATGTTGCCAGCACCGGCCTCGAAATCAGCGACAGGTGCGTAGATGGCCCACCTGGGCCTTGTTATCTATCCTGTCGCTCTGTTATAAGCAGCAGCCAGGAGGAGAGACAGGGTTGGGGCTGGAGCCAGAGCGCGAGCGAGGACGAAAGAGAAAAAGACAATTGCTGGAAAGCAACTGAGGGAAAAATCAAATAAAACAATATTGTAACCCTAAAACAGGCTCTTGGTGGTCTGAAGAACCCCCAGGAGGGCAAGCCTCACACTAACCAATAATAAATAAATTACTTCTTACCATTAATGCAACTTCTTGAACATAAAAAAGCATGAGAATGTTTTATATTTTGAACGATTTTTTTTAATACTGTGATTACAAGTGGAATTATTACCACATCTACCCCCACCACTCCTACCTGGCCCCCCCTCCCCCTCTTCAACCACGCCGCTCCCCCATCACCTGGACGACGAACAATAGGCCACTCTCCCTCTCTTCCTCCCCCAAGTCTTGCCACAGAAACCTCAATAACAGCCAACACCCCTCCATCTTCTGGACAGTACTTCTCTCCAACGGACTCTGATGTTGTCTTTGGTTCCGGTGGGCTACACATCATCCATCTAAATGTGAACAGCCTCTCTGGAAATAAACTCGACCAAATCAGAGAAATGTTCCACAACAATAAGGTAAAAATCCTGTGTTTCTCCGAAACTAAATTAGATGATAGTGTTTCTGATTCAGAGATAGAGATAGAAAACTTCTCGGTTATCAGAAAGGACAGGAATAAACATGGTGGTGGTGTTTGTATGTATATTCACCAGGATATTAAATACATAACTCGCTCTGATCTCAACCACAATACCCTTGAATCTGTGTGGGCAGAAATCAAATTCACTAACGCTAAGCCGGTACTAATAGGGACTGTATACAGACCCCCTAATCAGAGTGATTTCTATGATGCCCTGGAGGAGTGCTTAGCTGGTGTAGAAAGTATGGAGATTATTATAACTGGAGATCTGAACACAGATATTCAACGCAGAGATGCACCTGTCTTCAAATCTTACAGCAAATTCTGTAATCTGCATGCTCTTTCCCAGCTAATAACACTCCCCACACGGTTGTGTGTTTCCATCCAGTCAACCATAGATCTCATCCTCACATCGGACCGACATAATATTAAAAATAGTGGGGTCATGATCTGTGGTCTTAGCGACCACTATATAACCTTCTGCACGCGCAAAATAACTAAACCTAAAGCCAATGGCCACATAACAGCTCAAACCAGATCCCTTAAAAAATACAACAGTGATAATTTTAACCTCAAATTAGATGAGTGGGACTGGTCCCCTGTGCTCACGAGCAACCTGGTTGAGGATGCTTGGGATCGCTTCAAAACAGCGTTCCTAGCTATACTAAATGATATGGCTCCCATGAGATCAGTCAGGATCAAAGCCCGCTCTGAACAGTGGATCAATCCAGACCTATTAGCTGCCATAAAAGACAGGGACAGAAAATATTTCGAATACCAAAAGTGTAAAACCGAAGTAAATAAACAACCCAATAATAATAACCTCAAATCACTCCTTTCAACGCTCAAAAAGCAATGCAATAAATTAAGAAATAAAACAAACAACCTGACTAAATCCTTAAAAAAAAATTATATCAATGACAAAATAGAGGAAAACACAAATAAGCCACGTGAGCTCTGGAAAATTCTCAACAACCAGCTTCCTGGATGCAGCCAGAAACTTAAAACCAGACTCACCAACATCAACATCAAGGAGGGTGATGCCCTCATTACAGACAAAATAGAGGTAGCAAGCAGACTTAACATCTTTTTCACCAACATAGCCACAACTCTCGTAAACAAGCTATCCCAACATTCTGGTCGCTTTGGTGTAGAACACATTAAAGCCTTCTACAGAAAGCTAGGAGTAGTCAACACCAATTTCAAATTAGAAATGGTCTCAGCTAACGAGGTGCTTAATAAATTGAGCGCGCTCCACCCAAACAAGGCCACCGGCCTTGACAATATCCCCTCCAGATTCCTCATGGACTCTGCCACCACCATTGCCCCAATAATCACTCATATAATAAACCTCTCAATCAAACAAGGCCAAGTACCCAATGATTTCAAGATAGCTAGAATAACCCCCCTTTATAAAAAAGGAAGCAAATTAGAACCTGGTAACTACCGACCTGTTTCTATTCTCAGTTCCATTTCGAAAGTGATGGAGAAAATAGTTTATGAACAGGTTGATAGATACCTTGCTACTAATAAACTAATGTACAAATTCCAATCCGGCTTCAGAACAAACCACTCCACTGACACATGCCTTCTCTATCTGACCGACCACATCAAACATGAGGTGGACACGGGCAAATACTGCGGCATGGTCATGCTGGACATTCAGAAGGCCTTTGACACCGTTAACCATGCCATACTGTTGGATAAGCTCCGAGCAATCGGATTCGACGAAACCTCATCAAGCTGGATGCAATCTTACTTGGAGGGGAGGAAACAGGTGGTAGAGGTGAACGGCACCATGTCCCCTCCCCTCTCAGTAAGCTGTGGAGTCCCTCAGGGGAGTATACTAGGACCTTTATTGTTCCTAATATACGTGAATGACATGCCATCAGCATGCCACTGTGAATTGTTCCTGTTTGCGGATGACTCGGCGCTGCTGGTATCCGGCAAGGACAAGTCACAGGTTGAACAAATCCTCAGTGCTGAACTCCTCAATATTTGCACCTGGCTCGCTGACAACAAGCTATCCATACACTTAGGTAAAACGGAATCCATCCTATTTGGGTCCCATATCAAACTTAAGAAGGTCAGTGACTTCACGATAAAAGTGGGTGACATTGTTATCACCAGGAAGGATGAGATCACCTACCTAGGTTCCATTCTCGAGGCCAATCTTTCCTGTGATAAAATGGCAACCAAGGTGATCAAAAAGGTCAACCAAAGAACGAGATTCCTCTACAGAATCTCCTCTCTGGTCAACAAAAACACCATGAGGATTCTAGCGGGAACTCTCATTCAACCCTTCTTTGATTACGCTTGCACCTCCTGGTACCCCAGCACCTCCAAAACCCTCAAATCTAGACTCCAAACATCCCAGAATAAGCTAATCCGGTTACTTTTAGACCTCCACCCCAGATCACACCTCAATCCAACCCACTTCTCCAAAGTGGGCTGGCTCAGGGTGGAGGACAGAGTAAAACAACTTGCACTGAGCCTAGTCTATAAAATCCGCTACACCTCCTTGATACCGAAGTACATGTCAAACTATTTCCTTAACGTAAATGACCGCCATAACCACAACACCAGGGGGAGCTCCACAAACCACGTTTAACCCAGATTTCGATCTAACAAAGGTCTTAACTCATTCTCTTTCTATGCCACATCAATGTGGAATGCACTCCCAACAGGTGTAAAAGTAAGTGCATCTCTATATTCCTTCAAAACCGCTCTAAAACAACACCGCCAGGCAACTTCAACACTTTACTAATACCCTCCTCCATTCACATCCCATCTCCCCGGATTATAAACAACTCAAATGTACTTCTAATGTATATACTTGTTCTTATGCTATCTGAACTCACTATGTTCTCTGCTGGCTGTACATATCCTACTGTAAGACCTACACTGTTTCAATGTCCACATTTCTCTGTTGATGCAATTGTTGATGACTGAAGTTCTGATATCAACCAAAGCACCCCACCCACCCCCCGGATTGTAAATAATGTAAATAATTCAATGTACATACTATGATGATTAACTTGTGTGATGAATGTATTATGTTGATAGTATATATTTGTACCATGAATTGATTAACGTGGACCCCGACTTAAACAAGTTGAAAAACTTATTCGGGTGTTACCATTTAGTGGTCAATTGTACGGAATATGTACTGTACTGTGCAATCTATTAATAAAAGTATCAATCAATCAATCAATCAATCAATTAATTTCTTATCGTGTTAAGCAATGTCAGCTCAATTTATCCGAGAGCCAGATGCAGTCATCAAAAGAGCCATAGGTTCCTACCCCTGATCAAAAAAATTATTTAAAAAAAAATATAATAATAATATACACCTCACGGAATGATAAAAGAAAATACAAAACCAGACCAAAAAATAACTAAAATAATAAATAAAAAGCAAGATGTAAACACTTATGGCTGTCCATTTGATCGTATTGTTCTGTCTTTCTATATGTTTTTCAATTGGAATATATTTTACAGTCTTTTATCTCATTGTAAAGAGAATTCCATAGTTCAACCCCCACCACTGATGTAAACATTTGTTTTAAAGTTGTCCTTGAATACTGATGTTTGAAATGACCTTTTCTTTTATGCTCCATATTCCGATATTTGATATCAAACTTTAATAGTGATCTAACTATCCTGTCCTTGCAAGGTCGGAAGGTAACTACGTGAAAATATTGAATGAATAAAACGGTAGCACTTTATTATGGGGAACATATTCTAAGTCGTTTTTGAGCCAAGGCATATTTTTGTCATTAAAAAAATGCGGAGGCACACCACCAGCAGAAAACATAAAAACATTAAACTCAGTAGCTGATATTGACAATAAAAAGTTGCTCTCGCAAGTTTAGGATAATAATTCAAACCATAACCAACCATGCATGACTCTAGCTCTTCTCCCAAAGTACTGTCACATCATGCTGTGACTTATTTGGGGGTTTTTGGTGTGTTCCTGTGTGTAGTGTTTTAGTTCTTGTCTTGCGCTCTTATTTTGGTGTTTTTTCCTGTGTTGTTGGTATTTTCCTGAGAAGTTTCATGTCTTTTGTACATTGTTGATTGTCATGTCATGTTCGGATGTAATTTGTGGACGCCGTCTGCTCCACAGGCTGTAAGTCTTTGCTGTCGTCCAGCATTCTGTTTTTGTTTACTTTGTAACCAGTTCAGTTTTAGTTTGGTTTTGCATAGCCTTCCCTAAGCTTCAATGCCTTTTCTTAGCGGCACTCGTCTTTTGTTTATTTTTGGTTTAAGTATTAGTCGCCTTTTAACCTGCATGCTATCGTCTGCAATTTGTGATCACAACAAACCATGTTCCCGACATCTACAAAGCAATTAGCTACCGGTTGACACCAACTGATATGGAACAACATGGTTACTCTGCCAAGCTCTAGACAGCACAGACACTCCACAACGGCACATTTGCAGATTATGATTATTGGTTTGCAAAAAATATTTTTAACTCCCACGTCACACCAGACTCTAACTCACGGCACACTAGTGTGCCGCGGCACAGTGGTTGAAAAACACTGTTCAAAGTAACAAACACTTAATTTATAGTTATTTGGACACTAGGGGAACATATAAGGGTTAAGGTTAGGGTTACTAATAAGCAATAATTCTGAAGTTATTGAGGGAAAAGTGTTAGTTAATGGCTTGCTGGTTGTATAATAAGGCAATGCACAATAAGGCATTAATAAGTACTCAATAATGACTAATTAAAAGCCAATATGTTACTGATTTGCATGTTGATAAGCAACTAATTAATGATGAATCTGTTGCCCATACTAAAGTGTTACCAATAAAACTAAAGTAAAGTGAAAAGGTGCTTGCTGTGTCTGTGTGGATTGTTTGGGTAACATGGTTGGTTTGAAAATAAAGAAAAACTAAATTTTACACAAAGGCGCATGGTTTCGCTATTTGGCAGGATCCCAGGTTGCAGAAAAGGCAGTGGGTGTTTTTTTTTTAAGTACCAAGCCGAGTATCAAAACCAGCCTTCACACAACAATGCTGTCTGAGAAGCGCTGGCAAATATACGCCTCTAATCAGCGATTGTCCACAGGTGAGTCTCCTAATCACCAACCAGAGACAGGTGTGTTAATCGGTGCTCCATACAGGCTGTGACGTGGCAGAATGCAGGAAGTGGAAAAACAGGGAAGAACTCAGCGTTGACAGAAACAAACACGAAACTAATGAAATTAATATACGAAGTCTGACCTGTGATGGCAGGTCATGAAATGGTTAATGGGTAATACTTACAGCGCTTTTCTACCTTCCAGGTACTCAAAGCGCTTTGACACTCTTTCCACATTCACCCTTCCACACACACATTCACACACTGATGGCGGGAGCTGCCATGCAAGGCTCTAATCACGACTCATCAGGAGCAAGGGTGAAGTGTCTTGCTCAAGGACACAACAGACGTGACTTGGTTGGTAGAAGCTGGGGATCGAATCAGGAACCCTCAGATTGCTGGCACGGCCACTCCCCCAACCTTGCCATGCCATTTAGTTTAGTTTATGCATGTTTTTTTTTTTAAATGTGCTGTTAAGTTGGTCATTTTTCATGCTGGCCAATGGTATTTTAACTGAATCTGTTGGTTGAATTATTTATGTATTTAAAATATAATTAATACATTGCATTGGCTTCACGGTGGCAGAGGGGTTAGTGCGTCTGCCTCACAATACGAAGGTCCTGCAGTCCTGGGTTCAAATCCAGGCTCGGGATCTTTCTGTGTGGAGTTTGCATGTTCTCCCCGTGAATGCGTGGGTTCCCTCCGGGTACTCCGGCTTCCTCCCACTTCCAAAGACATGCACCTGGGGATAGGTTGATTGGCAACACTAAATTGACCCTAGTGTGTGAATGTGAGTGTGAATGTTGTCTTTCTATTTGTGTTGGCCCTGCGATGAGGTGGCGACTTGTCAAGCGTGTACCCCGCCTTCCGCCCGATTGTAGCTGAGATAGGCGCCAGCACCCCCCGCGACCCCAAAAGGGAATAAGCGGTAGGAAATGGATGGATGGATGGACATTGCATTGCTTATATTGTACTGAGCAGCCATATCATTTCCTCCATTACATTCCATGTCTGATTCCATGGTTATCAATACTTTTCCCCCATGCTATAACTGTTATGCTACTCTAGTAGCACTATAAAAAACAGAAAAAAACACAATAAAGCCAAATTAGAAGCACCTAAACACTTGGAGTTACTCTTTCAGACGCTTACTCAGCTGACACATTTTTAATGATTCCCAAAAAATCGAACATGTACCGTTTTTGGGGTATACGACTCGTATGTTTTTCACTCTATTTTTTACCTGCTCATGTACTGAAAGAAGTAAGACAACAAATACACATGTATTACCACATGGTCACGCGCAAAAGTACTGTATATTGGTACCATTTAATACCTATATCGGTCCCCAGGTACCAAGAATCGGTACTGTATCGGTTCAAACGGGAAAGGTAACCTCCTCTAGATGCAATACAGTTCTTTAAAACTGCAAATTATACGGTTACTCAAAAAGAATGAACCGATTTCATTATTTGATTTTCCTGTCCAGTGCTCGTATTCTTCTTTCCACTTTCTTTCTCCCACTTTCTCAGCCACTTTACCTCTGCTTTGAGCGTTTATTTTCCTCTCCGACTCACCTGTCCCTAATCACTAATCAGGAGTGTTTATGTACTGATCAACTGTTGCTTTCCTTGTGAAACTGAATCACTGACTAATTTTTAAGTTATGTCTTTGGATTTATGCCAGCAAAACCTTCTTTTTCTGCACTTCGCCTACAGCCTTTGCATTTTTAGGTCACACCACCAGCAATCATGGGCAACCATGACATTTACAAGGCAGAATTTGGGCAAAGAACCTACTGAGGCTTTGGGAGAACACACGGGCATACACACGGGCAACAAAATAGCTCCTGTTACTTTTTCACAACAATTTAGTAACACATATAATGTTTGCTTCCAAACATGTAGTTATGATCCCTGGCCCAGATCATGTTTTGTTATTTTCTGTTAGTTTTGGACTCCCTCAGTTCCTGTTTTTGCGCACCCTTGAGTTTGTTTTGAGTTAACATGGTTGCTTATTATTTCCGCCTGTCTCTGATTGGTGTTCGGCACGCTCACCTGTTTCCCGAGCACTAATAAGAGGCATTATTTAACCCTGCCTTTCCCGGTCAGTCGGCCTGGCTTCTGTGTTTGCTACATGCAACCTGCTTACGTGTGTAGTGCTTGTCTCTAGTCTTTGCTAAGTGATAGCCTTAGCTTCGATTGCGATCGCCACATTTTTCCTTTGGCTTGTTTTCTGTTTTTTGTGCTTATTTGATTTTGGAGAATAAATCATGTTCCTACCTGCACGTCCTGTCCGGAGGGGTCCGTCTGCATCCCGGGGGAACAAACCGTGCAGTGAGCACAGTAGGCATACGTGTTCATTAAAGACAATGCAGAAGTTTTATACAGCAAATATGTTTCATGTATTTGGCCATCGTAACGTTGCACACAGTTTGAACAGTAGCATTGTGTTCGAATATATAATGAAGTGATTATTTGGCGTACCGTACGTACCACAGTTGGAGAATCAATATGCAAAATGCATTTCAGTTCAGTTCAGTTTCAGTTAATTTGGAACATGCATACGATACAATGTAATGCATCACATATTTCCAGTTGTTTCATTACAGCACGTCCGAAAAGGAGTAGGAAGAAGCTGAGCTTATTTAATCCTACCCCTTTTCATACCATAGCAATTGTATCCTATTTCCTTCTCTGTAACATAAAAGTGAACACATAAATAACAAACAAATAAATAACATAGTAAGTACATAAATCATCTTTGTTTCATTTGGACAATGATTTTCATATAACAGTTAAAGTGAACCTACGATAATTCTGATCTACCTTTAACACACTTCATTGTAATCTAATATTATGTATTGAATATTATTTGGTGCAAATGTTTCTCCACTGTCACATTTGTTATCTGTTTCTGAGTATTTCTGCAAAACGGTTCATTTCGAAGGGTGGTCCTTTCATATTGCAAACCCCTCCACACCCTGCCCCCTCGCAAAGTATTTCGATGTGCATCTTTTGAAAATGTACACCAATGCAATAAATATCTATAAGACTATTACATCACCACAGTTTTTTTGTTTTTTTACCAGACCCATTTGAAAATCAACTTCATAAACATGATACACCTGCACACTCTGGAGTCAATAAACAAGATAGCGCAATAGATAAAATAGCCATCGTTCCAACTTTGTTCTGGCTTTTGTGAATAAAACAGTCATGTGTAAAATGTTGTGGACAAAAAACGACTGACTTTTTATTTTGTAGACATCAGAACAGACGGTAGGACATGAGACGAGAGAAAAACGACACAGGAGACTGGCCCACAGCATAAATTCCATATCTGTCATTCTGTGACAACACAAATGACCCACTGTTAAAAAAAAACTGCAAAACAGTTATAGTAGTGTGCAAGCTCACGCCAAAATGCATGAACCTTATGATTTGATGTACTGTTTAACGGCAGTATCTAACATTGGAACATTTGTACTTATATACTCCTTACCTGCTCAGTGGCCTTGTGATTATAGTGTCCGGCCTGAGACTGGAAGTTTGTGAGTTCAAACCCCCGGCCGAGTCATACCAAAGACTATAAAAATGGGACCCATTGCCTCCCTGCTTGACACTCAGCATCAAGAGTTGAAATTGGGGATTGAATCACCAAAAATGATTTCAGGGCTCGGCCACCGCTGCTGCTCACTGCTCCCCTCACCTCCCAGGGGGTGAACATTGGGATGGGTCAAATGCAGAGGATAATTTCACCACACCTAGTGTGTGTGTGACTATCGTTGGGACCTTAACTCATACATTATATATCAATAGTAATGTTCTACCTGCAGATAAGCGATATGGAACTCCTCATTTACTTACTGATGACACAGCCGTCACTAGAGCCATCCTACCGCATAATGTGTAACAGTGGCATAATATTATATGAAAACCTAGCAAAAAAAAAAAAAAACACGCCATGTAACTGAGATGACATACTGTATGTCAGTGGTTCTTAACCTTGTTGGAGGTACCGAACCCCACCAGTTTCATATGCACATTCACCGAACCCTTCTTTAGTGAAAAATAAAATGTGTTTTTTTCTTCAAATTCAAGACAAAGTTATATGTTTTTGGTGACACTTTGTTATGCGGAACCTATTCTAAGTAACAGGGACTTAATTTAGAGTTATCGGGACACTCAGGGAACATTCTAAGTAATAAAGACCACATTTAGAGTTATTTGGGCACTAGGGGAACATATTCTAAGTAATAAAGACTTTATTTAGAGTTATTTGGACACTAGGGGAACATATTCTAAGTAATAAAGACTTAATTTAGAGTTATTGGGACACTCAGGGAACATTCTAAGTAACAAAGACCAAATTTAGAGTCATTTGGACACCAGGGGAACATATTCTAAGTAATAAAGACTTAATTTAGAGTTATTGGGACACTCAGGGAACATTCTAATTAATAAAGACCAAATTTAAAGTTATTTGGGCACTAGGGGAACATATTCTAAGTAATAAAGACCTAAGTTAGAGTTATTTGGACACTAGGGGAACATATACTAAGTAATAAAGACCTAATTTAGAGTTATTATGACACTAGGGGAACATATTCTATGTAACAAAGACTTAATTTAGAGTTATTTGGACCCTAGGGGAACATATTGTAACTAACAAAGACGTAATTTAGAGTTATTTGGACACTAGGGGAACATATTGTAAGTAATAAAGACTTGATTTAGAGTTATTGGGACACTCAGGGAACATTCTAAGTAATAAAGACCGAATTTAAAGTTATTTGGGCACTAGGGGAACATATTCTAAGTAACAAAGACTTAATTTAGAGTTATTTGGACACTAGGGGAACATATTCTAAGTAATAAAGACTTGATTTAGAGTTATTGGGACACTCAGGGAACATTCTAAGTAATAAAGACCAAATTTAGAGTTCTTTGGGCACTAGGGGATCATATTCTAAGTAATAAAGACTTAATTTAGAGTTCTTTGGACACTAGGGGAACATATTGTAACTAACAAAGACGTAATTCAGAGTTATTTGGACACTAGGGGAACATATTGTAAGTAATAAAGACTTGATTTAGAGTTATTGGGACACTCAGGGAACATTCTAAGTAATAAAGACCGAATTTAAAGTTATTTGGGCACTAGGGGAACATATTCTAAGTAACAAAGACTTAATTTAGAGTTATTTGGACACTAGGGGAACATATTCTAAGTAATAAAGACTTGATTTAGAGTTATTGGGACACTCAGGGAACATTCTAAGTAATAAAGACCAAATTTAGAGTTATTTGGGCACTAGGGGAACATATTCTAAGTAATAAAGACCTAATTTAGAGTTATTTGGACACTAGGGGAACATATTCTATGTAACAAAGACTTAATTTAGAGTTATTTGGACCCTAGGGGAACATATTGTAACTAACAAAGACGTAATTTAGAGTTATTTGGACACTAGGGGAACATATTGTAAGTAATAAAGACTTGATTTAGAGTTATTGGGACACTCAGGGAACATTCTAAATAATAAAGACCGAATTTAAAGTTATTTGGGCACTAGGGGAACATATTCTAAGTAACAAAGACTTAATTTAGAGTTATTTGGACCCTAGGGGAACATATTGTAAGTAACAAAGACCTAATGTAGAGTTATTTGGACACTAGGGGAAACATATTGTAAGTAACAAAGACTTAATTTAGAGGTATTTGGACACTAGGGGAACATATTCCAAGTTACAAAGATTTAATTTTGAGTTATTTGGCTAGGGTCAGGGTTAGAGGGTTAGGGTTATAATAAGGCCATGCTGACTAAGGCATTAATAAGTCAAATCTTAATAATTTGCATGTTAATAAGACACTAATTAATGGTGACTATGTTCCCCATACTGAAGTGTTGCCATATTTTTCTTACTGGTGCACAAAATCAACCGTGCATGAACATCACCGTATTCAAACAACAAAACTAAGACACTGCATAAACTCACAACAAATTACACACCTGCATATCAGTCAACTGTTGCCGGATCCGTAATACGCCGATAGGGAGAAGTTTGTATTTACACAAAGAGTCGGGTGTGTTTTCCGCCGAATCCCTAAGGCCGACTCACCGAACCCCTAGGGTTCGATCGAACCCAGGTTAAGAACCACTGCTGTATGTATTTAGTTCTCTTGGTTGAAGCCACTTTAGATCTGCAAAGTAGGTGTAAAAGTAAAGCAATAGCATTTCGTCTTGTGTTATCTTAAAAGGAGGTGTTTAATGTTCCACTGCAGAGAAAAGTAAACTTGTATCACCAGGCTCCCATTTGTCAATGTGTGAATGGAATACGGTGGAGAAAGGTCAGACTGGCTCCATTAAAGAATCTTAAAGGATACATAGAGGTAAAAATAATTGTTTCTAACTGTGCTCTTATTTTATGGACCCTCTGGTTTCAGAGCCATGAGATTGAGCCCTGCAGCAGCGCTACAAGTGCGTGTGCGCCATACAGTATACGCTACGCAGACACGCCATGAGTGGTGAACAGTGCACACACACTGACACACTGCAGCCCTTCTTACCTGCAGTCTCAGCTCTCGCTCCAAGCCCCGGCTCAAGTTACCTGTTTTCCTTCGTGTGAGTGTAAAGTGTATTCATATGCTCCTGAGAGAGGCCAGATTGGAAGGAGGACTGTTTTGCCTGAGATAAAAATCACTTGGCACCTAGCGAGGGGGCTGACAACGCAGCGCGGCACGTCGAATCACAACAGCACATCGTGTCGGATCACAGCGCGACGCTGGCAAAGCTGCCGGTGTGCAGGACCGGCCACACGTGGGACTGCATTCATGTCTGCTCTGCTGCCACCTAACCACCAGTTCATAGGGCACACTTTATTTTCAGAGAAAAAATGGGTAAACATTGGAAACAAAAATACCATTGCCTAGGTAAAACTGTAAATATATTTTTACACCATGAAAGTACAATACGTTACTAATATTAATTTATAACAGTCTGGTAAATTAGCGTAAAGCTAGACCATGGGTGTCTAACTCTGGCCCGCGGGCCAAATTTGGCCCGCCATGTAATTTAATTTGGCCCTTGAGGCAATATCAAATTAACATTACAGCTGGCCCCCCGCCGTTATTACACAGCAGCGGTGCCGCTGTAACCAGGGGCGCCGCTAGGGATTTTGGGCCCCATGAAAATAATCTTTACAGGAACCCCAACACATAATTTCATGTAATTTCATCATCATTAGGGGCCTCTCTGGGCCCCCCTCCATCATGGGCCCCGAGAATCCGTCTCCTTCACCCCCCCTTTTTGGCGCCCCTGGCTGTAACACCGCAATTTCTCACACTTGCCAATCCTCCCGAAGTTCAGTGCCCCTCCTGAAAATCTCCTGGGGCTAGTAGGCATTCTCCCGATTTTCACCCGGACAACAATATTGAAGGCGTGCCTTAAACGCACTGCCTTTAGCATTCTCTACAACCTGTCGTCACGTCCGCATTTCCTCCATACTAACAGCGTGCAGGCCCACTCGCACAATATATGCGACTATTACACACACATAAGTGAATGCAAGGCATACTTGGTCAACAGCCATACAGGTCACACTGAGGGTGGCCGTATAAACAACTTTAACACCGTTACAAATATGCGCCACACTGTGAACTCACACCAAACAAGAATGACAAACACATTTTGGGAGAACATCTGCACTATAACATAACATAAACACAACAGAACAAATACCCATAACCCCTTGCAGCACTAACTCTTTCGGGACGCTACAATATATTTTAATATTTACCTCAGAAGGCTGCAAATAGAAAAGAGGCATTGAATTTGTATTTAAATTTTATTTGATATGCCATTGATATTTTTTTATTATTATTATTATTATTTGAAACTCGATTTTGCATGTCACTATAAAGTTACTGTATATACGCCTTGCTTGTTCAATGTTCAATGCAAAACTTGTTTGGGTCCCTATTAAAAGGTTAATTTGTTCAACCTTGGCCCGCGGCTTTGTTCAGTTTTAAATTTTGGTCCACTCTGTATTTGAGTTTGATACCCCTGAGCTAAACAGACATAAGACTTTTCAATAAAAAAAAAATATTTAAGAAAACAATAGATTTGTATATGTAAACCAACAGTTTTTTTTATTTATTACATGAAACAAAAACCTCTATGTAGGTCTCACCTATATTTTTATAATTGACATCCTTCAGCAAAAATCAACAGGAAGTTTGATATTCCCACTTCAATACAACAACTGCATTCCTTTCACCATGCATTAGAGTCTCAAAATAGTGGCACCAAGGCGTCCTTATAAAAGGCCCAAGCCACTTTACAACTGTTATTACTATGAGACTGATGTATAACACATGTGTATACAACTTTTCTCTGTGTAATAATCCATCCATTCTTCTACCGCTTATTCGGGTTTGGGTCGCGGGGGCAGCAGCCAAAGCGGGCCCCGACCAACGCTGCTTGCAGCTTTAATTATTATTATTTTTTAATATTTTTATTTTTTATAAATGTCTGTAATGCTAATGTAAATGAGGGATTTTTAATTACTGCTATGTTGAAATTGTTATTAATATTGATACTCCATCGCCCTCCATCCATCCATGGATGGATGGAGGGCGATGGAGCCCATCTAAGCTGCAATCAGGCGGAAGTCGGGATACACCCTCGACATCGCAGGGCCAACACATATAGACAGACAACATTCACACCCTAGGGCCAATTTAGTGTTGCCAATCAACCAATCCCCATGTGCACGTTTTTGGAAGTGGGAGGAAGCCGGAGTACCCGTAGGGAACCCACGCAGTCACGGGGAGAACATGCAAACTCCACACAGAAAGATCCCGAGCCCGGGATTGAACCCAGGACTACTCAGGACCTTTGTATTTTGAGGCAGACGCACTAAACCCTCTTTCACCGTGCTGCCCTAATAATATTGATACTGTTGTTGATAATATTCATTTTTGTCTGACTGCTTTTGGATTGTTTTGTGTCATGTTTGTGTGTCCTCTCAATTGCTCTTTTTATTGCTATTCTGAATGTTGCTGGGTCAGGTTTAGTTTTGGAATTGGAATTGTGTCCGTGCCGTCTCCTTCCCATAACAGGCAAAACCATGATGGAAAATATGGGCCCACGATTCACCCTTGCAAAAAGCCAAGACGCCATATCAAAAATTTTACCAAATTCATTTTGTAATCTTTAAGATTAATTTAGTTGTAACCAACTATCTTAAAAGGCACAGCCACCTGGAACTACTACCCTCAGGCAGACGCTACAGGGTGCTAAAAGCGAGCACCAATAGACTAAAAAACAGCTTTTACCCAAGAGCCATAGTAGCATTAAACAGGCACTGAGTGAGCACAATATGTCCATCATGTCCTCATGTATAATGTTTACATTTTTTTCTATTTTTTCGGACTACAATGTGCAATAATGTTGTATGTATGTGTGTATATATATTCATATGCATGCAGATATGCATCTGTGTGGATATATAATACATATACATAGATACATCTGTCATCTCTATCTTTTTTTTTACTATTTATACTACCGTATTGTATATGCACCTTAGGAGGATCTAGATAGATAGATAGATAGTACTTTATTGATTCTTTCAGGAGAGTTCCTTCAGGAAAATTAAAATTCCAGCAGCCGTGTACAGAGTTGAGATCAATTTAAATAAAAGTAAAAAGTAAATAATGGGGGTTTAAACGGAAACAAAATAGAGAAATAAATAGAGATATATATATCTGCTCCAATTTCGTTGTTCTTTGAACCTGTTCATTGCAATAATGACAATAAAACTATATTCTATTCTATTCTATTCTTTTCTATTCTATCTTAAAAGTGCAAATATAATACAGAAAAAAGCAAGACCCCCATCATTGTCTACAATCTACCACATGAGACCCCCGTGATGAGAACCTGTAGAAAACCCGGTCAGCGTGTCGCACAAAGGCTGTCTGTTGGAGGAAACACCTTCAAGGCTTGTGTGCCTTCTGGGAAGTTGTCTAAGCTCCCTTTAAGCCATATTACCCAGACCTACGTCAAAAGGTTTTAACTGGTGTTTTCCCTCTGCATTAACACTATGTACAGAACCTAAATGAGTTTATTAAAAAGCGGTCAATCAAAGCAAATAACCCAGCTTGCCAACATTTAAAGCACACTTGCGGGTCTCTGATAAGAAACTGTCACCAATAGCCAATATGTGAGCGGTGGTACTGTTACTGAATGGCCATGCAGCTTTTCCCAGCCATTTGCATTAGATTCCCCTCATTAGAATATTCAATTTGAGATGCAGGACCGGTTCCAAGAGAAGCCTGAGAGCGAGACGAGGGACTGTTTGCAATAAGCGAACATGTTCACGGACGCCACACACCAGCTCCTAATGGTCGAGGTAAAGTGAATACTTAAGGCAGACCTTCCATATCTTTACTGGAAACCACCTACGTCGCAGCTGGACCTGCCAAACCACACGGCTCAATGAGTCTATGAGATAGACAGAGTGCTGCCTGTTGTACGCCGTCCTCGGCAACTCTACCACTCGCCTGACAGAGTGGGTTTCAGAGGGTCCGGGAGGGGGGGCACAGGCTCACTCACCACCCTGGTAAAAATTCATTCTAACAGATGATTGGAAACAAGTGAAATTTGGTGTAATATGAATGCCAGGACAGTAGGTGGCAGTGCCACTGTGCAATGAAGCATGGAATACCCACAAAGGTCTTATGTTCTTGGGTTGTCTATAACAGTGGTTCTCAACCTTTTTTCAGTGATGTACCTCCTGTGAACTTTTTTTTAATTCAAGTACCCCCTAATCAGAGCAAAGCATTTTTGGTTGAAAAAAAGGGATAAAGAAGTAAAATACAGCACTATGTCATCAGTTTCTGATTTATTCAATTGCATAACAGTGCAAAATATTGCTCATTTGTAGTGGTCTTTCTTGAACTATTTGGAAAAAAAGATATAAAAATAACTAAAAACTTGTTGAAAAATAAACAAGTGATTCGATTATAAATAAAGATTTCTACACATAGAAGTAATCAGCAACTTAAAGTGCCCTCTTTGGGGATTGTAATAGAGATCCATCTTGATTCATGACCTTAATTCTAAACATTTCTTCAATATTTATGGAACATGTACACACAAAATCTAGCTGTCAACACTGATTATTGAATTGTTGCATTTCTTTTCACAGTTTATGAACTTACATTCATATTTATAATAATTGAGTATTATTCAATAAATATATTTAAAAATGATTTTTAAATTGTCGCTATTTTAAGAAATAATTTTAAAAATCTCACCTACCCCTTGGCATACCTTCAAGTACCCCCAATGGTACGCGTGCCCCTATTCGAGAACCACTGCTCTATAATACAGCATAGTTTTGTAAATATTAATACTTTTGATTTTGTTTGTTAGATTTGACCAATTTCAGCGCAAAATGACAATCATTTTTAAAAGTACAACAATGTAAAGTGCAGATAATCGTCATGTTTTACATTTAGGAGAAATATAAACTTACAGAAAAATGTAATTTAAAACATTTGTATGCACTTAAGACCTTCATTATATCAGTATGTGGAATTGAATTATGGAATGGTGTAAGCAAAGAAATCCAACAATATAGTAATATGATCCACTTCAAGAAACTTTTCAAACTGGAAGTGTTTACAAAGTACAAGGAAAAAGAACCATGATAAAAATTCTGAATGTATCTCATCCATCCATTCATTTTCAAAATAAACTTACTCCTCTCACCATATGAAATATAACTTACTTCACCAATTATTATGTATTTTTTACGTTTCATTGTTATTACTTATGGAGTATATTGTGAATGAATTGAGAACAGGAAATGAATAAAGGTTTTAGCAACTGCTATGTAAAGGAAAAGGGGTATAGGATTAAATACACTCTGCTTCTTCCTACCCCTTTTCGAACATGTTGAATTGTGCTGTATCATGTTGTATGCATGCATGTTCCAAATAAACTCAAACTCAACTTAACTCAACTCAACCCCTGTATGCATTTTAATGTCTGCCTTTTCCTCTTGGCGGTTTCTCACTCTCTCGTCTGTTGATTACAGACTTGGTTGCAGCTGGAGGCAAGACAATTGGGCACACCTGATTCATGATGTCCTTGTTGCTGAGGGGATCAGGCAACTTGTCGCTGGTTCTTTCACTTTGTCATGCCTGCCTGTGAAACCTGCCAGAACACTGATGTTTCCAGTTCACCTTGTTACTTTTGGCTACTTTATATATGCCCAGTTGTTTCCAGCCTTCCAGCTGACTTGTTTTGTTGTAGATTAAGTCAAATTGATATATTTTTGGCTTACCTGCTGTTCTGCCTCTGCATCTGGTGTCCAGACTTGAGACGTTACAGATAATCATTTTAAGATGTATAGTAACAGTTTGTCTTTGCAAAATTATGAACATATGATTATGCTATTAATATTACTATTATCATACTTGCCAACCTTGAGACCTCCGATTTCGGGTGGTGGGGGGCGTGGTTAAGAGGGGAGGAGTACATTTACAGCTGTTGTGTGCACAGTTGTGCACTGCACTTTCTAAAGTAGATGTTATTGTCACGTATGCATGATTGATTGAAACTTTTATTATTAGATTGCACAGTTCAGTACATATTCCGTACAATTGACCACTAAATGGTAACACCCGAATACGTTTTTCAACTTGTTTAAGTCGGGGTCCACGTTAATCAATTCATGGTACAAATATATACTATCAGCATAATACAGTCATCACACAAGTTAATCATCATGGTATATACATTGAATTATTTACAATCCAGGGGGTGGGATGAGGAGCTTTGGTGGATATCAGTACTTCAGTCATCAACAATTGCATCAACAGAGAAATGGACATTGAAACAGTGTAGGTCTTACTTAGTAGGATGTGTACAGCGAACAGAGAACATAGTGAGTTCAGATAGCATAAGAACAAGTATATACACTAGAAATACATTCGATTATTTACATTACGTTATTTACAATCTGGGGAGATGGGATGTGAATGTAGGAGGATTATTAAAGGGTTGAAGTTGCCTGGAGGTGTAGTAGTGCATGTACAGTAGATGGCAGTATTGTCCTGTTTAAGAGTGTCACATGCTGTTTACGGCAGACGAACTGCCTTACGGTAGAGTGGTAGGCGTAAACGTGACTGCTGTTGTGTGTTGTTTCTGCGCTGGGAGGGCGTTAATGAAACTGCCTAACAATAAACCCACATAAGAAACCAAGAACTCGCCCTCGATCGTTCTACAGTTATAACGTCATTGGGCAGACAAGCGCTCAGACACGTCACTCAGGTCCTCATGGAGGCCACGCCCCCTCCAGTTCCGCCTGAATTTCGGGAGATTTTCGGGACGAAATTTGTCCCAAGAGTTTTTTGGTAGAGGCGCTGAATTTCGGGAGTCTCCCGGAAAATCCGGGAGGGTTGGCAAGTATGCCATTATACTACTGTGGTGGGAGTAGACCACTTCTGAGTTTAATTTGGTTTTGTAACCAAAAATACTCTCAAATGGAATTAATGTTCATCATTGAAATTAAAGATGTCCGATAATGGCTTTTTTGCCGATATTCTGATTTTGTCCAACTCTTAATTACCCATACCGATATCAACCTATACCGATATATACAATTGTGGAATGAAGACATTATTATTATTGAATTCACAAAGTGCATTATTTTTCTTCACATGCCTCAAAACAGCAGCTTGGAATTTGGGAAATTCTCTCCCTGAGAAAGCATGAGAAGGTTGAGGTGGGCGAGGTTGAGGGGACGGGGTTGAGGTGGGTGTATATTGTAGCATCCCGGAAGAGTTAGTGGTGCAAGGGGTACAGGGTATTTGTTCTGTTGTGTTCATGTTGTGTTACAGATCAATTGTTCTCCCAAAATGTGTCCGTCATCCTTGTTTGGTGTGGGTTCACAGTGT
This sequence comes from Nerophis ophidion, assembly GCF_033978795.1. Lineage (NCBI taxonomy): Eukaryota > Metazoa > Chordata > Actinopteri > Syngnathiformes > Syngnathidae > Nerophis > Nerophis ophidion. The sequence continues at coordinate 56,670,833 of NC_084618.1, forward strand.
GGCGCATATTTGTAACAATGTTAAAGTTGTTTATACGGCCACCCTCAGTGTGACCTGTATGGCTGTTGACCAAGTATGCATGCATTCACTTGTGTGTGTGAAAAGCCGTAGATATTATGTGATTGGGCCGGCATGTAAAGGCAGAGCCTTTAAGGATTATTGGCGCTCTGTACTTCTCCCTACTTCCGTGTACCACTCCGTAGAGCAGCGTTTTAAAAAGTAATACATTTTACTTTTTGAAACCTATACCGATAATATCCGATATTACATTTTGAAGCATTAATCGGCCGATAATATCAGCAGTCCGATATTAACGGACATCTCTAATTGAAATTAAATTATTAGCTTGCGGGCCCTCCAAAAACACCACAATTTTAACATGGAACCTGCTATTGAATACGAAAAAAATAACTTCTAGATAAGGATACAACAACAATACAACAGAATGTACTAAAAACAACGACAGTAGTTTTATAAAGTAATGTGATAATAAAGAGAGCAGACCGAGAGATTATGGTGCCAGCAGCTTCCCCGCCAGACACACTTTCGGCATCTTCTCCATATTTTCTTGGATAAATTTCTGATGTTTAGAAAAAGTTTTAACCCCCTTGACTGCCTTTGGAATAGTCTTTATTGACGGCTCCTGCTCGTGCAATGCTGCTTCGCCAAGTCAGCAACACGCATAAATCTCTCAATCATGTTTTTCCATAATGTATTTTTTTATTTCAATGAATATCTTCTGCCTTTTCTTCTCTGCACTCTCCTTCACACTTACTTTTTTCAAACCCGTAGTTGGAAAAACAAAGTTGTGTCCGTCTAGCTATCCATCTAATGCTAGTGAGTGCGATTGAATGTTTTGGTTAGATCTTACTGGGTGCACTGACATTTTCTAGTCCAAGTAGTAGTAGGAAGTGTTACAATTTACTACTGTGCCTATTATTTTCGATTCAGTCTTGCCTTTTTCCTTTGGAATTGTTTTCCCTGTTTTGCAGACTTTATCTCATCGGCTGGAGGCAGAATTTACCTTCGCTCTGGACGTGGATTCCTTCTGGGTCCATTTAAGGTGAGTAGCTCCTGCTCGAAGATGCTGGTTCCTTCCCATGATACCACACAGTTTTACGTTGCTTGCCTCCAGCCTGGTCGTCTGTAGTTTTTTTTTTTATTTCTTAATTTTCTCATGGTACGTTTGATGCTTCCCCTTGTACCATTTTGTTTGCTCATTTTTGTGTGCGTTGTATTGTATTGATCATGGGATTAAACTCCTTGACACGCTCCGCCTGCCTCCTCTGCATTCTGGGGTCCAATCTCAACAAACATTACTGGCAAGGCTTTTAACCTTAACCTTAAGCATAACAATTATCAGAGATATCTCATATCCCAAACAACTCGTTAGCTGGGGCATTCATAAGCCGAGATACCAACTATAACCAGCAATAACCTTGGAGATCCATTCTCAACAAGTTGTGAACATTATGCCAGCTATGGAAAACCAACCATTCTAGAGTACGCCTATTCAAGGAAGTCTTATCATGTTCAAAACAAAACTGGTCTTGAAGAAGCAGTCCATATGTCTAACATAAAACAAGTTATTATAGTAAGTATTAGTTAATAAATGCCCATTCTGAGTTTTGAGTGACATCACACTTTGACTTTAACACCTTTTTTGTAGAAAATCATATTCAATTATCAATGGGAGCAGACAACGAGACAATGCCCCTGACTTCCCCATTGTCACCATTTTTAGTCTCTTCAAAAAAAAAAAAAAAACACACTTTGGCAGCCAACACACTGCGTCACATCACAAAAAAGACAAATCTGGCATCGCCGTGGCAGCCTTGTTTACCTGGCGAGCGCCTCGTTTAGTGGTCACGTCCGCCCACCCTCGTCACCTAAGAGTCAACATCCTTCATTACTTCCCAACAGCGCCCGACCCTCAGTCCAGCTTCCAATGCCAAGTTCCTCCTCTGGCTCCCTGGTGGCTGTGATGGCATAGGCTTAGTACACTGAGCCATCAGACTGGAGTCAGCAAAAGTAAGGTTTTCTTTCATTTCAGGACTTACTGGTCTCTGAACAACTCAAACATGGAATTATTATTTTCTACAGTTAATACACTTCCTTGTGGTCTACATAACATGTAACGGTGGTTCTTTGGTGAAAAATGTTTTGCTTTACAGACCTAATTTCAAGCCATTTTTTCTCCCTTTTAAAATAGCTTCTTTTGAAAGGCAGAGTTGTCGGCTGCAAATTAACCTCTCCTCACCACACCCCTCATGTAAGCCTTCTCCAACGCCCGGCAGATATGTTTTGTCATTTTTTTTTTAATCTTTCTTGCTTTTGTCTTGCAATATGGACATCGATGACCGCCACAAGCCATCTGTTTTGATTAACTTTCACCACAACACAATATCCCAGATGATATAGTGAGACGAGCAGCTCACTGTGTTTTGCTGTCGGCACCAAGGAAGGAAGCAATGCCGTTACACGAACACGAGGAAACAAATCCACGCTGACATACAGTACATGTCTGCACCTATTCGCTGACTAAGGATAAACTTCTACAGAGTCTAACTTTCTAAAGCTAGATCCTGGACGAATACATGTGGATATTGACAAAAAAGGCTTTTCTATTCCACGTGATGTTAATAACTCTGCTGCTCTGCTGCTTCGAGCTGTAAACAATAGAGGCTCAAAGCTATCAGAACGTAATGGTGGGTTGTAAAACTTGCTCGTCCATTGCCAAACACAAATTGATTGATTGATTGATTGATTGAAACTTTTATTAGTAAATTGCACAGTACAGTACATAATCCGTACAATTGACCACTAAATGGTAACAGCCAAATAAATTGTTCAACTTTATAAGTGAGGTCCATGCTAATCAATTCATAGTAAGCAGGTAATGAAAAAAAATAAAATAGTTTTTTTAGGAAAAACATTCTTCATTTTGGCAGAGGACGGTGACGAGCTTTCTTACATTATAAGGCTAAGCTAGCTGCACAACAAATCTAACTAACATTGCTGCAGCATCTTTAACGTATTTCTAGCTTGCTGTTATTACTCACTGTCGTCACCGGGCCTGTTGGAGTAGTGTATTGAAAAATCCATCTGTTTAAAATGATTTGCACACACGAATAGAGACTTTTACGAGTTGAAGATGCATTTCCACGATCATAAAAGTTAAAAGTAAGGCACTTTAATACTTCAGATATGGCTGAAAGTTTGGTTAGTGACTTGTGCTTGTTAAAACAAACAACAGAGCATTGTCGGTCTTTTGTCATTTGGACTACAAATGCTCGAACATTAAATAAAATGTAGGACTCGCACAAAGACATTTTGTGTAAGCCTTTACCTGTCGTGCCTGTAAGATTATGTTTAGTTTTTTGCCATGTTTGGTCAGGTTATGTTTAGTTGTTTGGACATGTAGTTCTGTCTTTGCAATTCCTGGTTTGTTTTCGTCTCCATGCGAACCCATTAGTTACACCTGGTCTCTTAGTCACGTCCCTGTCCTCAGCCTCACACCTGTTTTCAGTAATCATCACAGCTGCTATTTAAGTCATTCTTTTTATGTCTTCGTCCTGGCATCTACACCCTACCCATGCTTTTCCAACCTTCATGCCCTCGTTCACAGTTCCATGTCGTGTAAGTTTTTGTTTATTGTTCATAGTTAATTGCCTTTGTGTTAAGTCTTTTGTTTAAGTCCATAGTTTATGCCATAGTGCAAGTTTTGTACCGCCACTGTGAGCGCTTTTTGTTTGTCTCTTGTTAGTTACAGTGTTAAAATAAAAAGATGCACTCACATTCACGTCTCGCTCGTGCTAAATTCCCTCTGCGACGAAGAAACAACCTTAATCCAAATCCAAGTCCGACATTACCATATATAGAGCTATCCGCAGACGTCACAGTTCTGAAAAACGTCACGGGACTGACAAATTCCAAACAGACATTTTAGAAGAAGTAGAAAGGAAGGAAATATATTTTTATAGATATCTCTACAATGTCTCGACGGTTTGATTTCACATGTTCAGAACGTATGCAGATCCCAAATACAGGGACCAGGTATCATCAAGTTAGAAAAGTGGGTTTTGCATAATAGGGCCTCTTTGAAGAAGTCTGTATCGTGTGTGTCTGCATTGTTGCATCTAGCATTTGAAGCAACATCTAGTAGAAAGTTTCCCATCAGCGTGTTGGACACATACAGCACAGCACATCAAGCTGATAAATGTGTGACCTCACACCGCAAACCCCACTAATACATTCTGATGGCAGGAAATCAGACCGGGCAATTTCCTAACACCACATGTAACACAAGAATCACGGGGGGCGCTGCATGAGTCGACGACGGGTAGCTATGACTTGTGTGGACACCCACGAACGCCTCTTTGAGCAGAGGGCAGGGGAGTGGGGAGGTACAGGAGGAAATCAAGATTTAAATCATTCTTGAGCCTAAATGGAGCAGACAAAACGTTCGTGTCGGCGCAGACTTTCAGAGTGGACGTTTTGACTCAGCATTGCGGTCACCAGCTCACTCATTTCCTACTACATGCAATGCAAAAATAACTTACTGTATGTTGTAGTTTACTTGGCGGATTATTTTATATAGGGACGTATGTAGGACTGTAGCATCCTGGTGACCTAGCCATGACTACCAAAAGATGGGGTGGTCACTCACTTTAATGCATGTATATTCTTCTTTATTGGCAAAATAATGTAGAAAATGCAATGAATGATATGGGGGAGAACTCAATTGTGTCCAGGAAAGTCTGCACTTACTGTTTTTTGGCAAGTCTTCCTTTCATTGGTGGTGGTGGTGGTCTGGATGGTTGAGGTGGGAAAGCAGAATAACGGTTAAGTAATCCAGCCGGCCGAAACGCTGGGATATCATCACATTTTCATTAATAGCTAAGTGTGAGGGGGGAAAGGTGGCATTTGTCTACAAATGACAGCCAAAACCTTCAAATTAAGTCTTGCCCAAATGAAATGCAATCAGTTTCTGACAATAATGTGATTTTACCAGTTCTGTGCTCAGTTGCAATATTATTCGTTGTTTTAGTAGGCCTAATGTGCATAACCCGTTTTCCACATGTCCCCCAGGCAGAAGTAGATAAATAATTTTTATTATTCCGTGATGAGAGAAAACGTCAGTCGTGAGTATTCCCCCCCGCACAGTTTAGGGTAAACCGTGTAGCTTTTCTTCCTGTCTCTCGCACACACCAGGCACCTGGAGAGATGCAAGCATAATACCCACTGAAAAAAAAGTGAATCAATGGTTGGTATCGTCTTGAATCCTCTAAATTGCATCTTCCCAAGTGAGGCAAAGCTTTTTGTTCGGTCGTTTACTCACAGTGACCTGAAGACATGCAGCCGCGGGACAAAGACACGCTTGAAAAAGGTGTCTCAAATATAGAAAAACGATAGATAAATTAAGATGCTGATTTTCAGATCATAGTGAGCAATGATAGTGGAGTCATTAAACAATTGTAAAGCAGCCAAGGAATTAGATTTCCTTGTTTTATTGCAACTTACTACCAGTTAAAATTGAAAACATAATTCAAAATCAATAACAGTAATTTGGTCGTTTATGTCTGATTTTGTTTCTTCATGAATATTTTTTAGAAAAATGTTTTATAATGGTCTTTCATTCGGAATAATACAATACTGTAGTATCTCAACTTACAAGCTTAATTTATCATGTGACAGGGCCCGTAACTTAAAACACTTGTATCTTAAATAAACCTCTCCCAATGAGATGAGTGGAAATCAATTTAACACAATTTTAACATGTAACATGCCTTTTAAATAAAAAAAAAATTTTTAAAAATGATAAAAATACTGTAAAATCAAATGTAGTACTATTGACTACAGCAGTTTTTTGGAAAGTAATGTAATAATGTATATATTTTACCTTGGAGAGTGGAATTATATGGTATCTTCTTCCAGCTGCTTCTCTGACAAATACACAATCAGCAGCTTTTCGATATTTTCATGGATAAATGTAAACATTTTTGTGCAACCCCAAAGGGAATAAGAGGTAGAAAATGGATGGATGGATTTTAACATCCTCATAACATGCATACTCATTCTGCTTTAGACTAGCAGTGATACACTCAAATTGCTTCAAGCCGACTACGAACTTGGTTATGTTTTAATAATTTCAAGCAGTAGACAATGAATGAATTTCAATAAATATCATCCACTCCTTTTTCTGAGCATTGTCTTTCATATTCACTTTCATCTTTTCTGTGGCTGGAAATACAAAGTTATGTACATTTTAGAGCTATAGGCTAATGCTCGCGAACAAGACCAGATGTTTTGGTCGGATCTTACAGGGTTCACTGACATTTGCTACGGAAAATAATGCCAAAGATGCTTGTATCTCAAATTTTTGCCTGCAACTTTCAACTTTTTGGGAGAAATCAGCCGAGATACAGTTATGATCTCAAAGCACTACCACTGTAGTTAGAACACGTTAAAGTTAAAGTACCAATGATTGTCACAAACACACACTAGGTGTGGTGAAATTTGTCCTCTGCATTTGACCCATCCCCTTGATCACCTCCTGGGAGGTGAGGGGATCAATGGGCAGCAGCGGTGCTGCGCTCAGGAATCATTTTTGGTGATTTAACTCCCACTTCTAACCCTTGATGTTGAGTGCCAAGCAGGGTGGAAATGGGTCCCATTGTTATAGTCTTTGGTTTGAACTTACAACCTACCGATCTCAGGGCGGACACTCTAACCTCTAGGCCACTGAGTAATAAGCATATCAAGAAGCAGACTGGACACTGGCCGAGAGTTGGTGGGCGGCCGAGGGTGGAGTTGGCTCTCTTGGTTGCTTTGTTGGGTCTGCTCCTGTCTCTGGCCATGTAGACCACCACAGATGCCACCACAGTGTATATGTTTTTTTGTTGTTTTACTTTTGTGCCTGTGTGTAGAAGTGGCTGGTTGCATCAGCTCTGCTCTTTTTTCTTCTTTCATGTCCTTTGTGTTCTTTGATGTTTCCCTCTTACACATGTTTGTGTGCTATGGCTAGGAGGTTTCTTGAATGGGATTGTGCTGAAAATCTTAATTTCCCCTGATTCTGATTCTGATTAGTCTTACTGTATGTTGGAAATCAAAGTGAGGATGTTCTACATGCTATTCATGGCCACACAGGGGAAAAGTTGCGTACTATCTTGGGTTTTGGGCCCTGCAATGAGGTGGCAACTTGTCCAGGGTGCGCCCCACTCTCCGCTCGAATGCAGCTGGGATAGGTTCCAGCCACTCACGCGACCCCGAGAGGGACAAGCAGTAGAAAATTTATGGATGGATGGGTATTTGAATTTGGTCAAATGCCATTCAAAAGAGGAAGTTCCCTTCTTGTGCAGGTTTAATCGGGATATGAACATCCCACATTTCAAGACTCTTGTTACCGTCAGTGAGAACTGGAGACGACGAACCATCAGAAAATCAAACCCTGACAGGCCAAGAGACAAAGAGCGGCACTGCCCTCGTGAGACACAATCCAACATGCGGCACGCAGTAAATGTGCTGCTGCTTGTGCTTTGACGTCCTCCGCCGCTGAGCTCGAGTAGCGTTACGCTGTGTCAGAGGTTTTCTTCTCCAATCTCCACTTCCATCGCGCGTCCAAAGAGTTTGCCAGCGGCACGAGCCACCTGCTGACAACTGCCATTCTTACCCTGCAAAAACCGCCCCGCTCGCATACGCACGCCGTCCCTCGCTTAAACCCAAACAAGCGCTCGACATTAAGGTGTGGATCTGTCATTAGTTAGCTTGGCCTGGCTGCTTGAGACCATTGTTATTGTTAAAGTGAGGGCCTGTTTGCACAAGCCATATCTTCACAGGGGGAAACGGTACTCCTTTGTGGCTTTTTGGACCGGGCCTAAGTGGATTGGGTTTCCTCCTGCTTTTCCTATAGCTCTCACAGTGCGGTTTGATCGGCTAATGCACACATTTTAATCAGCAGCACGTCAAGTTGCTGGGTAAAAAGTGAGAGGACATGAAGTGATCATTTGTGTTTTATAGGTCACCTCTTTGGGCCTGCCTAATTAATGACTGGTGGTACAGAGGATGTAATGTGGAGCCTGAATGGCTATGTCAGCTACTTCATGTCTATTAAATGACATCATAGCAGCAAGAGGGAGTGCAACTCGCTGCTAAATCAAACAAAGAAGGCAGACATGCAAAAATACTCGCTTTCCTCTCAATTTTCTTGTGACAAATCGACATAGCGGAAGTTGAATGTCTTGTCTATTTACTTCCGTGCTATAAGCCATGGTGCAGATACATATTTTATTCAAGATGAGAAGGAGGGAAGCAAAAAAATGGACTGCAAATGGACAGCAAAGTTGAGACTGTGGACTAAAATACTCAAAAGTCCCATTGTTGCTGTGTAATGCTAACCTGACTCTGGCCAGACCTTTGTAGATCCACACAAGGATCTGGGCTCGAGGGCAATGCAAACTCCTTTGAGATAGCAAAAAATAATGAACCAATCAGGATCACCGGGCGGGATTTCATACATGTGACATAGTGCCGAAGCGACTGTTTGATTCAAAGATGAACACAGAACGGTTTTAAAGGCATCTATTAAACTTAAGGGCCTACTGAAATCCACTACTACCCACCATGCAGTCTGATAGTTTATATATCAATGATGAAATATCAACATTGCAACACATGCCAATACGGCCTTTTTAGTTTACTGAAAAAGACTCACTGAAAATGACACACAATCCACTTTTATGTCACGACCCACCAGTTGAGAAGCACTGGTCAACTGTATAACAGTTACTGTAATATTTCCATGTCTGTCCAGAGTGATTGACCACTTTGCAAAAATGAAAACGAGACGTTACAGTTTACTTCTCAGAAAATGATTCCCTGAACAGACACACAAAAGTTGTTCATTTATTCTACTACTGTGGCTTTATTCTTTTGTGTATATTTTATGGTTTTGTGTATCTGAAATAGGATTAGCCACATTGCCATAAATGGAAATTAAATAATATAAAAGAACCCAGAGATGTAGGGGTGCTTTATTTTTTGTTTTACTTTTGTAGATGTTAAATTTGCAGATGATTACTGCAATATATATTTCAAAAAGATTCATTGCTCTTCCTTTTTGCTTTTATCAGTAGCAGTTTAGAAGTCTGGAGTAAAAAAGTGCACAAGTAGGTCAAATGCATTAGTTAATTTCAGGTGGTTAATCAAAGATCCATACAACATAATCTGATATGATATCATAGTTTAAAGCACTATTTATGTATTTTTTATGATAAATAAGTGCTAAAAATGTTTTTGCTTGCGCGCTTTGCACGCTCACATGAATTATTTGTGCCCCAGGTGTGCCCCAGTACAGTATTAGGTCTAGTGACGCCCCTGAGTAGCACGTCATTCAAGATAACGGACAAGTGGTCTATCCAATCACATACAATGGGTTTTTTTCACAAGGCCCCGCCTTCTGAAATACATCTCATATCTAGAAGTCTCACATCCTTATGTGGAGCTCAGCGAACTACAAGGATCTTACCATTTACCATTTACTTTGGATCATAAAGTCTTGCAATTGTGTTTTTTTTCCTATGTTTTGTAATTGGTTCCTGTCCAGCGCTTTTATTTTCTAAGTTCTACTTTCGTTTTGTTGTGTGTTGAAAGCAACTTAACACCTGCCACTGAGCGCGAGCTCCTCGCATTTGTCCCTCTATAGAAATTAGGAGGGTTAATTAGCCAGCACACTTGTTGAATGTTTCCTTGTTGGTGATTCATAGTAAAGGCTGTTTGTTTACTTGTGTTAGCTTCCTAGGAGTCACTACACTGAATAGCCTTGCTGCATTTGTTTCCTTTTTTCCTTCTGGTGCACTCTCAGCTGCACGCATATTTTGTTTTGTCTTCTATTAAATACAGTTTTACCGGCATGCTGGCTCCTGCTGTCTTCTGCACTTTGGGCTCAACCACACAAACTTTGCACAAAAGTGACTTTGAATCGATATTAGTGTGTTGAGCTTGATATTTTTCAGTTCCCTTTTTCTCATTTTTTAAAATATAAGCATAATTTCAAATGACGACTTAACAAAAATGTCCTTTATCCGTAAAATGTGTTTTTATGCAATTGCTTTTTTAGGCTTGTTTTGAACATGTAGTTTCTTTTTTGAGCATGCTTTTACAGTATGTCCCCACAACAAAGCAAAACACGTCTGCGCCAGGAGATGTGTAGCCTTTTCTACATGGCGTATCCTCGCTATGGCGCCCCCCCAGGCGACTTAGCCCGCCCCCAAACACACGCACGCAGATGCATGTGCAACTGCATCAGAGCCCAGAATAACAAACAAGTAACGACAAAGAGTAAGCATTAGTGGTAGATTTAGTTGGGTAAACTTAATAAGAAAAATATAATTTAAAATACTGTAAATTATATTCTCGTTCATATTGGTTTATTTGGATATTCATACAGTTCATACAGCATGTCTAAAAAGGAGTATGACGAAGAAATGCAGGTTTAATCCTACCCCTTTTCCACTTCATAGCAATTACTTACACATATGTTCACTTCCGGTACTCTGTTTGTACACATTTCAAATATTTCTTCCTATTCTTTCTTTCTTTCTTAGTTTATTTCGAACATGACATACCTACAACATTATACTGTGCATCAGGCAATTTTATATAATTTCACAATACATCATGTCCGAAAAAGAGTAGGAAGAAGCAAAGCTTAATTAATCCTATCCCTTTCCCAAGTCAGAGCGTTCACAAATATATACATTCATTCACTGACCTTCTTTACAGCGAAATAGCAAAATGACATCAGTGAATGAGTAACACAACAGTTTTGTAATATATAATTAATTAATTCTGTCATTATTAACATACTGAGATGAAGAATATCTTATTTTCAATAAGGTTGAAATAGTTTCTCATAATTCTTCTTCTTTGTACTTTGTAAGCACTATTAATTTGAACAGCCTCTTAAACTGGATCATATCAGTACAATGTTTAACTTCTTTACTTAATCCATTCCATAATTGATATGCTAAAGGTTTTAAGTGTTGTACGTGCATACAAATGTTTTGAATTAGATTTTCTTCTAAGATTATATTTCTTCTCTTTAGTTGAGAGGAATTGTTGTACATTCTTTGGTAGTAGGTTATAATTTGCTCTGTACATCATTTTAGCTGTTTGCAATTTTATCAAATCGTCGAGCTTTGATATTGTTGACTCAATAAATAAAGGGTGTGTATGTTCTCTGTATCCAACATTATGTATTATTTTAATTGATCTTTTTGGTAACACAGTTAACGAATGTAGCGCACATTTGTAGTTGTTTCCCCATATTTCTGCACAATAACTCAGATATGGTAACACTAGCAAGCAGTAGAGAATATAAAGTGATTTTTTGGCCCAGGACGTATTTTGCTTTATTCATTATTGAAATATTTTTTGCCACCTTATGTTGTATGTTTTGTATATGAGATTTGCAGTTCATTTTATCATCTATTAATACTCCCAAAAATCTGGTTTATTTTACCCTTTCAATATCTAGTTCTGTCTATTTGTATTTGTGTCGGATGCTCTTTTCTACTGTTACCAAATAGCATTATTTTAGTTTTACTGAGATTCAAAGATAGTTTGTTTTAATCAAACCATTTTTTAAAATGTGTTCATTTCTTCCGTTATTATTTGTATTATCTTCTGTGTGTTCTCTCCTGAACAGAAAGAAGTTGTGTCGTCTGCAAATAAAACTAACTTCAAGTCCTTTTACATTACAAATCATCCATCGATCCATTTTCTACCGCTTGTCCTTTTTTTGGGGGAAGGGGGGGCATCACGGGTGGGGAGGGGGGTGCTGGAGCCTATCTCAGCTGCATTCAGTGTAGTGTAAATACAGCAGTTTTCTTGGTAAGTCGATAATGAGACAAATCATCTTATTTTCCTCAAAGTCAAGACATTTCACATTATTATATTTTCTTGTACTTTCTAAACACTTGTACAGTTTCTTAAAGTTGACAATTTTAGTACATTGTACATACTTCTTTGCTTAACCCATTCCATAATTTAATCCAACAAATTGATATACTAATGGTTTTGTACGTGCATGCACGTGTAGAATTACACTTTTCCCTTTGGTTATATTCCTCCTCTTGTGTTGACAAGAATTGTTGTACATTCTTGGGTAGCAGGTTTTAGTTAGATTTGTGTATTATTTTAGATATTTGCAAATTTACTAAATCGTTGAATTTCAATATTCCTGGATTATAGACTGCATCATAAGAGAAACAGAGGGCAATAAAAGGACTGAATTCGACTGCAAGTGGGAAATATGTTTATGCGTGTGCGTGTGTGCGCCTGTGACTTTGTGTTGAGCGGTTTAAAAAAAGCATGATATTAAATAAACATATGTATAAATCAAACACTGTACATTTTATTAAGATACCCTTATTAAAGATGACAAACTTTTATTTGCAATAATATTGAATAATCATGCATTATATCCACAACATGTGATTAGTCCCAATTTAATGTTTGAATCATTTGACAATGTCAATATTTTTATATATGTATATTCTTCTATTGACAAACTCAGGATACATTTTTGGACAAAGGAGGGCTTTTGGCGCCATAACACCAAGGGATTTGAATTATACTACTTTTTGTTGACCTATTTCACACTATTGACTTTATTTTGTATTAAAAGGGAATAAAGGTAAAGTTAAAGCCCCAATGATAGTGTAGTGAAATTATACTCTGCATTTGACCCATTCCCAGGTTCAGCCCCTGGGAGATGAGGGGAGTAGTGAGCAGCAGTGGTGGCCGCACTGGTGAATCATTTTGGTGATTTAACCCCCAATTCCAACCCTTGATGCTGAGTGCCAAGCAGGGAGGCAATAGGTCCCATTTTTATAGTATTCGGTATAGTCCAGGGGTCGGGAACCTTTTTGGCTGAGAGAGCCATGAAAGCCAAATATTTTAAAATGTATTTCTGTGAGAGCCATATAATATTTTTTAACAATAAATACAATTAAATGCGTGCATTTTTAAGTAAGACCAACATTTTTAGAGTATAATAAGTCTCTTATTCTTTTTAATAACATTGTTATTCTGAAGCTAACCAATAATAAATAAAATACTTCTTAATGCGACTTCTTGAACTGGTGGGGTAGAAAACGGATTGATGGATTAAAATGCATGAGAATGTTTTATATTTTCAACATTGTTTTTAACACGTACCATTAATTGATTTACATGGATCCAGACTTAAACAAGTTGAAAAACTTATTCGGATGTAACTATTTAGTGGTCAATTGTACGGAATATGTACTCTACTGTGCAATCTACTAATAAAAGTTTCAATCAATCAATCAATCAAAACTGTGATTACCAGCAGAATTATTAATTACTTATCGTGTTAAGCAATGTCAGCTAAGGTTTATCTGAGAGCCAGATGCAGTCATCAAAAGAGCCACATCTGGCTTAGGTTCCCTACCCCTGGTATAGTCTTTGAACTCTTCCAGTCTAAGGGCGGACACTCCAACCACAAGGCCACTGAAAAGGTCAAGGAAGGAAGGAAGTTATTTTTTGTTGTTATATATTTTTTGTAACAAATATTGTTGAATGGCCTTAATGTAGGTGCATTGATACAAATATTTGTGTTTGCTTAGTATAATATCAATTTACAGATTAAAAGGCACACATCACAAAATGATTATATTTTTACCTAACTTCCTTTTGAATAAAAAAAAAAAATAACTGAAGTATCAATACTGGCTCTATATGTACTTGGTATCGGATCGATACCACAATGTATAATATTTCCCTCCACCAACACATTGAAAGTATCACCTTGGGTAGTACCTAAATTACAATTGGAAGTTGGAATTGTTAGAAATAATTGCAAAAAAAAAATTAAATGTATGAAATACTGTTTGTTTTAAAAAGAGTTATGGTATTTGTAGTAGGAGAGCTGCCATATTGAATGAGGGATGGAACATAAAGTGAGAAGCAAGTAAGAGAGTTTGGGGGAAAGTGATGGATGTCAAACAAGTCAGAGTCATCCTCCTGCATGGAGGACTTGCCTGGGTCTTCCCTAAGTGTTATTTACACAACATGAGATGCTGAATGACGTTAGGTCAACACACACCCGGTGCTCAGACACTCAGATCAGAGCGGAACAGCCGTGCACAGGCTCGAGGCGGCCATTAATCACGTCAGACTTTCTAAGAATGGCAGATCACACCTATCTGTGGGCTGCACACACCCAGACATTAGATGCTTTCCTCAAATTTTCTCCATTTCCTAAGTATCTCAAGGCGGGTCACAGAAGGGGAAAAGCAAAGAAAAGCATTGTCCGCAGCAGGAATCCGAAGTTCCTGGATTAGCGATTGGCACGTTTTATCAAGTCATTTTTTCTGCCGCTGATCAATGACTACAGGTGTATGAAGTATCAAAAAAAAACAAAAAAAAAAACTAAACACTGACTCTGCACTTTATTTTATGGACAAGGTATGTCAAACAAGCGGCCCGCGGGCTGGGTCAGGCCCTGGAATAGGTTCAATCTGGCCCGCGAGAAGCATTTTTAACTTGGACTGTTTTCCTATATGTGTCCACTGGATGTCGCAATAGCAATTCTGTTAGGCAAGCAAATAGTTTATACCGGGGCGAGCAAGTATACCAAGCAAGAGGTCCACCATAGCGGGGTTGTGACTCCTTCCCCTCGACCCAACGTCAAACAAACAGAGGTAAAACAAACAATTGGTAACCCCACTTAAAATGCGGCATGACACACTGCACATTGAAATGGTTCTGTGAAAATGTGGTCTACAGTGCAAATTTAAAGAAAATCAACACTGAAAATGACAAACTTGATTGATTGATTGAAACTTTTATTAGTAGATTGCACAGTACAGTACATATTCCGTACAATTGACCACTAAATGGTAAAACCCGAATAAGTTTTTCAACCTGTTTAAGTCGGGGTCCACGTATATCAATTCATGGTAAATGATAAATGATTTAAATAATAAATAAATGATGAACTGAGTTCGAAGAGGAAGTGATGCCAAAAAGACCGCACCCCACATAGGAAGTGACGTCAGAAAGAACGCGCCACAGCCAGCTTCATAATAAAGCGGTTTTGTAACTCATAGCTAACCACTGGAAATATGGAGGTGAGTCATCCAGACATCCCGTGTTCTTCCTTCCGTCTGTACAGAAGCTTGTGGAAATCAGACATGAATACCTTAAGAGAAAACGATTGCAGCTATTTCAGATACAGCACTTCTCAGACAACAAGAGAACTTTCCAATGTCCAGGTCAGCAGCTCTCCCGTCCAAAGGCAAAACTCAGTAACTCAATTTTGGTCAAAACTGAGCTGATAATAAATTTGGAGTTCCTAGGTGATATGCTTTACATTAGTGTATGCGATATCGTAATTTGTTCCGTAAGCAAGCTGTTACGTGCATGGCAGGACCTAGCAACTACCACATAACCGCGTAGATACAACAGACAAACCTAGTATCTCAAAGGGACCAATCAGAACTTCTTTGTCAGTCGCCTTATTGTCTTTAATGAGACATTTGCATGAATGGGGGCCGACGGTCAACCTGATTATATGATATTATGGCACGAGGGGATATTTGGAAGATTGGCCCAGGACGTTGCAAGCACCTTCATTAAATATATTGTTCTTGATTCTTCCCCTTGCATACTCTTTTGGGCAGATAACTGTGGAGGTCAAAATAAAAACTGGACGCTGTACACGGCTCTTGCCCAATGTGCAAACGCAGAATGGGGCCCACCCGAGATTGTGATAAAATATCTGGAGAAAGGGCACACGTTCATGAGAGCAGATTCAATCCATGGCTCAATAGGCAAGAAAATGAAAGCTCAAGAAAACATCTATACGTTTGATGACTTTGTCGATCTTTGTGAGACAGCATCAAGATAGATTGGTTTTCCTTTGTTTTCTCAAAATCAGCTAGAAGTGAGTTACTATGTTTTTGCCTTTGGACGGGAGAGCTGTGATTCTATTTACCGACAAACTTCATCCATTTTTCAAAGGAGAGACAACGAGAATGCGGGCTCCCGTGGATGTGATAAAAAAGGTAGCTTGTGCTTTGTATTACCTGATCGTCAAGGGAAGACTACAAAAAACAGCGAATACTTTTGGACTGGCAAAGCAGACTGTCTCAGTTATTGTCAACCGTGTATGTCGCGGACTCAACGTTTAGGTCCAGAGTATATATAGTCACCAAAAACAAATGGACAATGAAGGTGAAGGCAAAGGAGTGAGGAGTGCTCTGGCCAGATATCTAATTCCCTAGATTGATTGATGTAAAATGTTCTTTATTACATCGTTTACATGTCTAATAAAGATTTGATGAATTTATGATGGCTCAGGTGTGAAACACTAAAATAGGGCCCCACAGCACACTGGATTCCATTTAATTGAAATATCACAACATTGGATATTGTTCAGATAAGTCACATTTAAGAACTTGCAACACTGGAGATGACTAGGACGTGTGCATTTTCTGCATATTAGGTCGCGTTGCGTTGGCGGATGGATGGAGGCGGGGGTCTTAAACGGTTGCATTGTTGTGTGTGGACACGGATAAGGTTAGGTGTTATTTACCCTGGATAATCTAATCTGTTTTAGAGTGAACGGGGACTAAATCTAAATTCTATGTTTTTGTCATGGTGTTTTTGAAACTGCAACAATTTTTTCCTCAGAATTTTCAACTAACTTGAAATGTTATGTCCTTTTTTAGAATGTGCTTGCTCTATTTTAGTACAAAGTAAAACAAAGAAAACAATATGAAGTTGTCGTAGTTGTATTTTTAAGTTAATATGCCATGATTTTACCCTGTCCGGCACACATAGGAATAGATGGTTCTCCATGCGGCCCCTGAGCTAAAATGACTTTGACACCCTTGTTATAGACATACGACTTTCCATACACACATTCCATACATCAGAATATTCAGATACCGTACTTCCTTGAATTACTGGCGGGTCAAACTCGCTTCGCAAAATAATTAGCGCATGCTTAGTATTACCGCCTGGTCAAACTCGTGACGTCACGAGTGACACTTCCCCTGTCATCATTTTCAAAATGAAGGAGGCTGATTTCAATACCGGTAATTTGAAATCGCATAAAGGGAAGAAGATTAAGAGCAATTCAGTAGGATTTAAGGTCCGAGCTTACATCACACTCACATTTTTACTGCATGCCTTTGGTAAGTGCCGGAGTGAGAAAATGTTTTAAAATAATTAGCGCATGCTTACTTTTACCGCATGTCTTTGGTAAGCGCAGGGGTGAGAAGAGGTTTTAAATTAATTAGCGCCCCGGCGGCAATTCAAGGAAATACGGTAACTTCATAAAGTTCACTATAAACGTATATCAGTGTGAGACAGCGCACTTCTGCACCACTGGCAACCACGATAATAAACACTACCAGACTTTATAATAATAATAGTGGATTTATTTTAATCATGTTTGACAAATTTACACAAAAAACATCACATGTACACAATTCAATATGTATGAAAAGGAGTTGGACCAATCAGATCTCATTTAATACAACCGCGACAACATGTCTCAACAATTGATGCTTATTTGTTCACTTCCTGTGTTTTACATGTTACCATTTTTCAACAAGGAAACAAATGTAGACATTAATTCAGAATCTAAAAATCAGATTCTCAATTCTGGTATTATAAATCTGTGAAAAAAAACAAAAAAAAACGAGGCCTGCAAGGACTCACCCTGTGAAGAAAATGCAGAGTTTAGCAGTTGACTCTCACTGTTTGCTCAAATTCTGACGCTGTAGCTTCAAGTCCAGATGAGAAGTTTCCCAAGACGTCGTTCGACCTTGCCGCCTTCAGTTCTAACAATCTGTGTACCTTTTAGAGTATGATGGCTTGTCACTCTAGGGCAGGGGTCTGAAACTGTGGGTCATGTGTAGGACCATATTTGTGGCCCTCTACTAATCTGCATGGTTTAGTGTAATTGTAACCCAATCGCCCTGGGAGGCTAATAGTTTGATATATTAGGGCAATATGGATTCCCTCTAGAAAAAACACTAAATGCAATTACAGTAGGAAGTAATTCCTGTATAAATTATGTGTGAATGTTCCAATGCTAAAGCTGAACTGAAATACTGAATGTGGATATAGGTTGAATGTAGAAATCCTTTGATTGTATGAATGGTTCTGTCCATCCATCTTCTTCCCCTTATCCAAAGTCAAGTCACGGGGGCAACAGCCAAAGCAGAGAGCCCTGCCTCTGACTTCTGCCCGGCTCACAAAGCACCCAACCTCTATGAACCCTCCTATGGGTGGTGAGCCCATTGGAAGGGGAACCCACATAGCCTCTTTGGGTTATGATCAGTTTGGAACCCACGGGGTCAGGCCCGGCCACCAGGTTCTCGCCATCGAGTCCCACCTTCAGGGCCGGATGGGCCCCGGTGAACCGTGTCCGGGAAAGGGAAAAATGTGTTCTTGTTGTTGTCTATTCAAGGAAGTCTATGAGCTGGCGTCTTCGTCTGGTCCCTCACCTACAATTTGTTAGTCATGTGAGACCCTACCAATGGCATAAAAGCCCCAGAAAACATAGGGTCATTTGGACATGCAAACTCCTCTACCACGGTGAAGTAGCTGCTCAAAGAGTGTTGCACGGATAGTTTGAATGTTAAAATGGTTTAAATCAGTGGTTCTTAACCTGGGTTCGATCGAACCCTAGGGGTTCGGTGAGTCGGGCTCAGGGGTTCGGCGGAGGTCAGAACACACCCAACTCATCGTGTAAATAAAAACTTCTCCCTACCGGCCTACTACAGATACGGCTACAGCAGAAGTCAGACTGATTTGCAGGTGTGTAATTTGTTGTGAGTTTAGACACTGTGTTGGTTTTGTTGTTTGAACAAGGTGATGTTCATGCACGGTTCATTTTCTGCACCAGTAAAAAAAACATGGTAACACTTTAATATATTTGTAGTGAGTCTTATTCTGCTTTGTGTAGTTTTTTAAGTAGGAGACACTCCACCATTCCGTCGTTTCATCATTTATTGACCACCTTTGTTGGAAACATGAAACACATACACAGGTCTCTACTTTTCTGGCGGAGTGATACCTCATCAGCAAAAGTCTGATAGAAGAGAAAATAAACAACATTCATTCATACAAAAATAATAATTTAAATTACATTAACAAAAACGTTTTATCACAAAAAAATAATAATAATACACAAATCATCATACCTGTTTTGGAAACACAAAACACGTAAACAGGTATCTACTTTTCTGGCGGAGTGATACCTGCGTAAATACCATGTGTAATTATGACCAAACATTTCAAACATTCAACGCTCTAATCCTTACTTAACAAAATTGTGCATAAAAAAATACTTAAAACAACACATCACTTATACCTACAACATTAATGTTTTAACTTTTAAAATATTATGAAAGTTTAGAAATAATATTTACACAAGAAACACAGAGCAATGAAGAACTATTACCTCATCAGCAAAAGTCCGATAGAAGAGGAAGTAATAATCCAAAAAAACCCCGCAGAGTCACTTCCTGCACCGGACATCCGGTTCTTCAAAATAAAATCAATTCTTCAAAATAAAACATAACACCCTGTCTCGTTCATAATATAGCGCAACAACATCACACTATTACATTGGGAATATATTCACCATTAATTAGTTGCTTATTAACATGCAAATTAGTAACATATTGGCTCTTAACTAGTCATTATTAAGTACTTATTAATGTCTTATTCGGCATGGGCTTATTATAACCCTAACCCGAACCCTAACCAAATAACTCTAAATGAAGTCTTTGTTACTTGGAATATGTTCCCCATACTAAAGTGTTACCAAAAACATATAACTTTGTCTTTAATTTGAAAGAAAAAGGAGGGTTCGGTGAATGCGCATATGAAACTGGTGGGGTTTGGTACCTTCAACAAGATTAAGAACCACTGGTTTGAATTTTGAAATGTTTAAGAGCTGATACTGAACTGAAAAATCTGAAGGAAATTAGAATGATTATCAAAATGATTTGAACGTTGGAATGGTTTTAATGTTAATGAGCTGACGCTGAATTAAAATGCAGGTGGAATGTAGAATGAACGTTAAAAATTGTTTCACTGTGAAATACTTCGAAATGTGTGCTCAAACGTAATAGGAGTATGGAAATGTTAAATGTATGATTTAGTAGTTATAATTAACAAATATTGTGACTCTTAGGTGTATGCCTGCAGAATTAGCTACAAAAGGGTTTAGCATGCTAACATTATAAAAGTAAACATATTCAAAATGGTCCCAAGTGATGAAATCTGTGATATTTCGCTTTAAAACTAAAATAATAGCATAAAACATTAGCATGCTAATGTTAGCATGTGCCAAGTACCAAGTTTGTGATTCTGAGGGTAATGGCAAATTAACAAAAAAATATATATATTTAAAGTTGGCCTGATAACATTAACATGCTCACATTGATGGATGGGTGGATTGTTTTGTTATGTGAATACCCCAAGACATTCACACAATATATAATGGTGCAGACACAAGTGACAAAGACACAATGAGCAACACAAAAAGCAACTTCCTGTGATAAAAGCGGGAGTGTTTCTGACGATCTCCTGTGAATACCAGTAGTGTCAAAATATACCATTTCTATATTTAAGTTAGGGTTGTCTTGATACCAATATTTTGGTGCTGGTACCAAAATGTTTTTTGATACTTTTCTAAATAAAGGGGAACACAAAAAATGGCTTTATTTTAACAAAAAAATCTTATGGTACTTTAAACACAATTGCAATCGAAGAACTAAATATAACAGTGAACATACAAGACAACTCGCAATCAAACTAAGACTCCTAATTTAGCTGCTGACATATGCAGTAACATATTGTGTTATTTATCAATCAATTATTTTGTCAACATTATTAAGGACAAGATGTCAAAATGGATTTTCAATCTACTTGTTCATTTACTGTTAATATCTGGTTATTTTCCATTTCTCATCCACCGAAATAAAAACGATCCTAAATTTGTGTTTAGTACGGTAGCATCGCTAACCCAACAAGAGACTCCTTCCAGTAGCTACACCCGCTTAGCTGATGACTTTATGCAATTCTTTAGTAAGAAAATTGAAGTCATTTAGAAAGGAGATTAAATACAATGCGTCCCAGCTACAACGGGGTTCTATTAACACTGACACGATTGTATATACGGCGGATACTGCCCTCCAAAATAGTTTCTCTTGTTTTGAGGAAATAACATTAGAGGAATTGATACAACGTGTAAATGGAATAAAACAAACAACATGTTTACTTGACCCACTTCCTGGGAAACTGATCAAGGAGCTCTTTGTATTATTAGGTCCATCAGTGCTAAATATTATAAACTTATCACTTTCCTCGGGCACTGTTCCCCTAGCATTAAAAAAAGCGGTTATTCATCCTCTTCTTAAAAGACCTAACCTCGATCCTGACCTCATGGTAAACTACCGACCGGTGTCTCACCTTCCCTTTATTTCAAAAATCCTCGAAAAAATTGTTGCGGAGCAGTTAAATGAACACTTAGCGTCTCACAATCTATGTGAAACCTTTCAATCCGGTTTCAGGGCAAATCACTCCACGGAGACAGCCCTCGCAAAAATAACTAATGATCTATTGCTAACGATGGATCTGATGCGTCATCTATGTTGCTGCTCCTGGATCTTAGCGCTTCTTTCGATACCGTCGATCATAATATTTCATTAGAACGTATCAAAACACGAATTTGTATGTCGGACTTAGCCCTGTCTTGGTTTAACTCTTATCTTACTGATAGGATGCAGTGCGCCTCCCATAACAATGTGACCTCGGACTACGTTAAGGTAACGTGTGGAGTTCACCAGGGTTCAGTCCTTGGCCCTGCACTCTTCAGCATCTACATGCTGCCGCTAGGTGACATCATACGCAAATACGGTATTAGCTTTCACTGTTATGCTGATGACACCCAACTCTACATGCCCCTAAAGCTGACCAACACGCCGGATTGTAGTCAGCTGGAGGCGTGTCTTAATGAAATTAAACAATGGATGTCCGCTAACTTTTTGCAACTCAACGCCAAAAAAACGGAAATGTTGATTATCGGCCCTGCTAGACACCGACCTCTATTTAATGATACAACTCTAACATTTGACAACCAAACAATTAAACAAGGCGACACGGTAAAGAATCTGGGTGTTATCTTTGACCCAACTCTCTCCTTTGAGTCACACATTAAAAGCGTTACTAAAACGGCCTTCATTCATCTCCGTAATATCGCTAAAATTCGCTCCATTCTGTCCACTAAAGACGCTGAGATCATTATCCATGCGTTTGTTACGTTTCGTTTCGATTACTGTAACGTATTATTTTCGGGTCTCCCCATGTCTAGCATTAAAAGATTACAGTTGGTACAAAATGCGGCTGCTAGACTTTTGACAAGAACAAGAAAGTTTGATCACATTACGCCTGTACTGGCTCACCTGCACTGGCTTCCTGTGCACTTAAGATGTGACTTTAAGGTTTTACTACTTACGTATAAAATACTACACGGTCTAGCTCCATCCTATCTTGCCGATTGTTTTGTACCATATGTCCCGGCAAGAAATCTGCGTTCAAAGGACTCCGGCTTATTAGTGATTCCCAAAGCCCAAAAAAAGTCTGCGGGCTATAGAGCGTTTTCATTTCGGGCTCCATACTGGAATGCCCTCCCGGTAAAAGTTTGAGATGCCACCTCAGTAGAAGCATTTAAGTCTCACCTTAAAACTCATTTGTATACTCTAGCCTTTAAATAGACTCCCTTTTTCGACCAGTTGATCTGCCGTTTCTTTTCTTTTTCTCCTATGTCCCACTCTCCCTTGTGGAGGGGGTCTGGTCCGATCCGGTGGCCATGTACTGCTCGCCTGTGTATCGGCTGGGGACATCTCTGCGCTGCTGATCCGCCTCCGCTTGGGATGTTTTCCTGCTGGCTCCGCTGTGAACGGGACTCTCGCTGCTGTGTTGGATCCGCTTTGGACTGGACTCTTGCGACTGTGTTGGATCCTTTATGGATTGAACTTTCACAGTATCATTTTAGACCCGCTCGACATCCATTGCTTTCCTCTTCTCCAAGGTTCTCATAGTCATCATTGTCACCGACGTCCCACTGGGTGTTAGTTTTCCTTGCCCTTATGTGGGCCTACCGAGGATGTCGTAGTGGTTTGTGCAGCCCTTTGAGACACTAGTGAGTTAGGGCTATATAAGTAAACATTGATTGATTGATTGATTGATTTCAACATGTTCTACCTACACTTCTGTTAAAATGTACTAATCACTTATTTTTCTGTTGTTTGGATGCTTTACATTAATTTTGGGTGATTCCACAGCTTTAGGTATTGATCCAATACCAAGTAGTTACAGGATAATACAATGGTCATAATATAGGTTCAAATGTGTCATGTGACGATAAAAAATATCGATGGAATCATAGTAGTCTTGACTAGATACGCTCTTCTAGTTGGTATCATTACAGTGGATGTCAGGTGTAGATCCACCCATGGCGTTTGTTTACATTGTCTTACATTGCCTCAGCTATCGTATCCTCCTACTGTGTGTAGTGAAGCACGGTTAACAATTTCTCGTCCTGCAGGGATGATACTTGTAAACAACTCACTTTATGTGTTGCCATGGAGCCAAGGAATGGTGATTTAGAATAAACTAAAACACTGCCGAATGCAGATGGACATTAGCCGCTAACTAGCTGGCCATGTTTTGAAATACCTCTTCTTGTGGGTGTTTCAGTGTTCTAGCTTCACCTTTTTTGTTAGTTTGTCAGCCAAAATGCATCCATTCTCCATTTTTCTGTCTACACACTGTGTCTACTTGTAAGTACTTTGTGATTATGCAGTGCCGAACATGCTCCTCTGCTCGTTAAACCAGCAATGTAACAGTTTAATGATGACACGCCGTCATGGCTGTAAAAAAAAACATTAATATTGCAAACCGGTACTTTTCAAATAGAGTATAGTACCGTTTTTGATTATTTAATACCGAGGATTTCATTGTGGTGTGTGTTGTGGTTTGTGCAGTCCTTTGAGACACTAGTGATTTAGGGCTATATAAATAATCATTGATTGATTGATTGATAGTACTGCGATACTATACTAGTATCGGTATACTGTACAACCCTAATTCAATTTTACATTTATCATGAATTAAAGCCTAACACAGCTCAGGGTAGTAATAGTCAATAAATGTAGTAAGGAAGTTAAAACGTGATTGTGGAGTACTTTGTACGGCCAATCCTCACCCCGAATACCTCTAGCAGCCCCTAGCTATAGTGAGTTTGAGACCCCTGCTCTAGTGGTACCCTGACATATAAGTCAAGTGTTCATTTGTACACTTGACTTTTACAAAGATGTTCCGTTTTGACCATGGACAATATGCACACATTTGTGTCAGAGTTTGTTTGTGACGAACCCCAAGATGCAGAGAGGGAGGCAGGCATCGAGTAAGAAAAAATGATTTGATAAAACACTAAGACAAAACCAAACAAAAGGGTACAAACAAAATGTGCATACGCTGGCGGATAAAAAACTTGGCTATGAACAAAACAAACTGGAAGCAGGGAACAAAAAACAGTAAGCTACAAACAGCTACCAAATATAGCTTAGCGCTACGCTGCAAAGACACGACAAGTAGAAAATACATTGACATGACAGGAGTGACAATAATCCAGCGCAGAGTGGAGGACAAAGCAGGTCTAAAATAGGACTGGGCTGATTGACACCAGGTGTGGCCGGGTGCCAATCAGCCGCGGCTGAGGAGAAACAGCTCCCAGGGAGAAACACAGGAAACAAAGCGCTGACAAGGAACTACTACACACACAGAAGAAACAAAGACAAATGCAGAGGAAAAAACTAAAACATAGCCAAACTGTCAGGGACAAGCCTGACAATTTGGAGTACAATAATCTCCTCCCATGGAGTGCATTAGAGGAGATTGTTCCTTCAAGGTGCTGCACAATAATGAACCGAAATTTTCTAAAATAATCCTGAAAACTGGTCCGTGAGGCATTGGGAAAAAGTTACAGTTTAGAAATGACTTCTTATCAAACACTTTTAGGGATGTGGGCTAATGTGGAGGAGGATGTAATGCAGATGTGTTCTGCCATACGTTGCTGTGTTTACGTGCGGTTATTGTGGGTGTGGAGGTCATGGGATCTGACAAAGTGTTTTTTTAATAAAGTTTATAAACGTATCAACTAAAAGTTGCAGTATTTAGTCATACATGCAGTTGTTCTTTCCACTTATTGTTGTTTTGTTTTCATATTTCATGTATAGCTGCTGCAAATAGAGAATATTTGCTTGTTTGTGAGCAGGACTTTGATTAGTATGAAATGAATTTTAGAGGAACATTGTGGACGTGTGCCGACATGGGTTTCGGAAAGAGTCATTACAGTTTTGCTTTGGATATAAATGTGGAAAATGTTAACTTTGTGAGATGCATTTTTCAGAAGCCGTTTTTTTTTTTTTTTGGCGTCTGGTAGATGAGTACTTTTTACAATTGAATTGATACTCCCGGTACCTGGGAAACGGCACCTGTACTCAACAGTACCAAATGTTTGTATTTCTATTTGTGTTCATGTGTTTTTACATACTCTCTATTGCCAAAAATATTTGGCCGCCCATCCAAATGATCAGAATCAGGTGTCCTAATCACTTGACCCGGCCACAGCTGTATAAAATCAAGCACTTGGGCATGGAGACTGTTTTTCCAAACATTTGTGAAAGAATGGGCCGCTCTCAGTGATTTCCAGCGTGGAACTGTCATAAGATGCCACCAGTGCATCAAATCCAGTCGTGAAATTTCCTCGCGCCTAAATATTCCAAAGGCTTTATTACAAGAAAATGGAAGATTTTGGGAACAACAGCAACTCAGCCACAAAGTGGTAGGCCACGTAAACTGACAGAGCGGGGTCAGCAGATGCTGAAGCGCAAAGTGCAAATAGGTTGCCGACTTTCTGCACAGTCAGTTGCTACAGAGCTCCAAACTTCCTGTGACCTTCCAATTAGCCCACATACAGTATTGAGAGCTTCATGGAATGGGTTAACATGGCCGAGCATCTGCATCTAAGCCCTACATCACCATGTCCAATGCAAGGCCTCAAATGCAGTAGTGTAACGCACATCGCCACTGGACTGTAGAGCAGTGGAGACACGTTCTCTGGAGTGATGAATCACGCTTTTCTATCTGGAAATCTGGTGGATGAGTCTGGGTTCGGAGGTTGCCAGGAGAACAATACATTTCAGACTGCATTGTGCCGCGTATGAAATTTGGTGGAAAAGGAATTATGGTGTGGGGTGTTTTTTCAGGATATGGGCTTGGCCCCTTAGTTCCATGTGGCCAAATACTTTTGGCAATAGAATGTATGCTGAAAATGTGATTTTTTATTTTTTTATTTTAATTGTGTGATGATTATATGTGCTGTCCAGTTGTTCTTTTCTTACTCATCAGAGTCTTATTCACATATTACATAGTAGATTTTGCATTCGGTTGCAATTCCAAGACGTTAGTGTATCATCAGTGTGTTTTCTTTGTCAGGAAGTAGTCTTTGAAATTAAGTTGAATGTACCAGTCTTGTCTTTTGTTGAGCCTAACCGAGTTTGTACTGTAAATATGGTATTCATTACAAATCATAAATATGGTATTTATTACAAATCAGCTCTTTGATGGCTATGCGCATCTTAACCCTTGTGTGGTGTTCAGGTCTGTGGGACCAGTTTTAATTATTTATTAAAATAAAAATGATACAATTAAGTAGTTTTTCAAACCCAGACTCACGGACTTTGGCTCATTTTCTGTGAAGAACATTTATCACAATACATATTTAATGACCACACCATACACCCCCTACACATTTTCTATTATATATAAGATGTCCGGGTAAACTGGACCACATAGAAGTGTGGAAATTGATGTTCTGTGTTCCACACGCATCCACCCATCCACACACACACACACACACACACACACACACACATGCACACGCACACGCACACACACAAACACACACACACACAGCAGGACTAGACAGGAGGAGGACATCGTGTAGATACACAAAACATCAGAGGGTCAAATGTGCGAGAAAATGAGAGCAGACAGTGTTGACAAACAATGTTGCAACCTTGTGTGGGAACCGCAGGTGCAGAAACAAAAAAGAAGTATCCCTGTGGGATGCAGACACTGGCAGAGAAATGTTCAATTCAATATTCGTATTGTTGTTACTCAGCCAGCGTTTGTGGATCTGATGGACCCGTTGCATTTTGTGACTTTTAATGCCTCACAATCAAACAATTTTATGTTAAAAGACTGAACAGATGTTTACCTTATCACAATAAATATCTATTCAGTATTTTAACATAAAAGTGTTTGATTGAAACGCTGGCTGAGTAACAGCAATATGAACATTACACACGGGTTAATAATAGTTTTGATTATCTAATGGGGGTGTTGAGATCACCATGTAAAAGTGCCAATGCTAACTGACAGTATGTCTGTAGCATATCCAATGTAGATTAGCATTGAGATAGCGCACAAACATTATGTGGGGGAGTGCGGCTGAATCCGATCTCAGTGCTTGACTGCATACTCCTCCGCTAAATGCTTGAACTGGGGCCAAGTCTACATCTCGTCATGTACAAAGGTGACTGCTGGTCATTCAGGTAGGGAAAGCTAATTTTCAGCTACTTTCTAAAAACAAGTACAGTCTCCATTAGTAGATAACAAATCTAAAGGTGCAAAGAAAACATTACTTAAAGGATTGTACGATTCTCCGTGTTAACTCTGAACAATGGAATACAACTTAAAAATGCTCTGGCAGTGGTTTATATTACAAGATTGCTCATTCTGCTGTCAAGCAAAAAGGGATTGAGCCTTGGACAGATCATCCAATATTCCCGCAGAAGCTCTGCGTCCAGGCGAGTCGGGGCCGAGGCCACGTTACATTTCCAGAGACGCAGAGCATCCGATGGCCGGGAACAAAGCTCAGCGTTCATCCAATGACTTTTAAGTTTGGTTGTAGTTGGACAACCAGCTTGATGCTCCCCCATTGAAGTCAAGGGACGCTCAGCTTCAACACCATTTAATGTACTGAGATGCAAACACAATGAATGAGAAGAAACTGTCACCAAAGTAGCTGTTGAACACATTTGAACTCATATTTACTGTCGTCAATGACATGTCTGTGAAGACTGGTCGACACAGTGCTGCCGGGAATGTCCCTTCGTTGATGCGTAGACATGAATACAGCAAGAGGTAAGATATAATAAATGTATTCTAAATAACAAAAAGGTGCTCTGAACAGAAACACTGGAGCATAAGAAAAGGCAAACCAAAAACGCTAGTATGAGAACCAGGAAGTAAAAGTAAACAACAAAGCTGGCACGAAAGCACACAAAAAACAGAAAAACAATTCCTCAGCATGTGAGCTGGAAGAAACAAATGGCTAGCGTAAAAGCTAGCGGGAATATAGATACGAATTGCGTGAAAGCAAACGATCAAAACCAGACGTACAGTTGCGTGAGAGCAAACTATGAACCCAGCAAGAATGAACAAAGAAAGCTGGCTTGTATAGGAGGGTGATTATTAGTGGCATGTATGCGGGGACCGAGACTAGCAGGTGGACTGATGAGTAACCATGGTGACGGACTAAATAGGAAGTAAGCGGGTCCGAAGGAGAATGAAACAAAGATGGAAAAATAAACATGTGAAGATCCGAGTAACGATCGCAACAATGTCAACACCAAAGTACATACTTGACCACTTATCTATTTTGACATTTTAGGGGAATCTGAGCAATTGCCACTCGTGTAGTGCAACAAAAGATATCAAAATATGGGACGGTTTCAGTTTACGTGAATCAGTACCGAGTATTACTGACGGAAATTGTACGGTACCCATCCCTAGCGTGACATAAAATCCGTGTGGGAAAAATTGCTTTCAACACAACAGAGCAAAAGAAGTGAATGTCAGGTGTCAAACATCACACCCCTGTCCTGCCATTTGAAATACCCTCACACACAGGCGATATCTCACCTCTGCTACAGCTCGTATTGAACCTGGGAGGGAGGAATACCGGCAGGTGGATTTCGACCTTTCTATGGCAATGCTGTTTCTATACTAAACAGAGATGCAGGGGAAACAGACAGTGTGAAAATATCTGAGGTGTGTTTTTGTGTTTTCCCCTGCTGTTATTTTGTCTCAACACTGCCCATTGGAATATGTGTTGCAAAAAGCCAAATAAAAAGTGAAAACATGCCTTTAAAGATTTTTTACATGAGGACTGGCACATTTCGTTTTGACAGTGATTTAAGTCGTGGACTTTGCACAGTGTTAGGTGTATTTTTTGCAAGTTAAAATTGTGTCAAGGGTTAAATTGTATATTGCATCCTCGTTTGTAGCTTTTACAGCCAAACACCTGTACTTGTAAATTTGCTTGCTGTCTTTGCTTGGCCAAATTATGAAACATTGCTGTTATCTAAAATTTGATTAGCTAAAATAACAGACCCATTGCAAATATTGTTTGAGTGGCATGGGCCAGCACTCCTGATTCTGAAGGCCTTGGGCAGATTACTGTGCATTGACATGGTAACTTAAAAATCAAACAATCAAAGATACACATACTGGTAACAGTGTATCCAAAAGACGCACTAACAAATGAAAATAATACAATTTTGTAAAAACATAACGGAATTTCATAAAACAAACACTAGAATTTAGGTTTATAAATGTATGTCAGTGCTTCTGGAAGTGTTTAGGCCTGACACCCTACCACTATACGTTATCTAAGCAAAATTGTTTCAGAGGTTAAATTGTGCAAAATCCCAAACCAGTGAAGTTGGCACGTTGTGTAAATCATAGATAAAAACAGAATATAACGATTATGCAAATCCTTTTCAACCTATATTCAATTGAATTGACTGCAAAGACAAGATATTTAAAGTTTGGACTGGAAAACTTTGTTATTTTTTGCAAATATTAGCTCATTTGGAATTTGATGCCCGCTGTTTCAAAAAAGCTGGCAAAAGTGGCAAAAAAGAATGAGAAAGTTGAGGAATGGCATGGGTAACTTACACATTTGGGAAGGCCCCATTAATGCTGGAAGGTACATACAGGTTTTGGAGCAACATATGTTGCCATCCAAGTAACGTTATCATGGACGCCCCTGCTTATTTCAGCAAGACAATGCCAAGCCATGTGTTGCAACAGCGTGGCTTCATAGTAAAAGAAAGTGGGTACTAGACTGGCTTGCCTGTAGCCTAGACCTGTTTCCCATTGAAAAAATGTGGCACATTATGAAGTCTAAAATACCAGAACGTTTACTGTTGAACAACTTAAGCTGCACATCAAGCAAGAATGGGAAAGAATTCCACCTGAAAAGCCTCAAAACTGGTCTCCTCAGTTCTCAAATGTTTACTGAGTGCTGTTAAAAGGAAAGGCCATGTAACACAGTGGGAAAAATGCCCTTGTGCCAACTTATTTGGAATGTGTTCCTGCCATTAAATTGTAAATTAATGATTATTTGCAACAACAAAAAAATGTTTCTCAGTCTGAACATTAAATATATTGTCTATGCAGTCTATTCAATTGAATATAAGTTGAAAATGATTTGCAGAGCATTGTATTCTGTTGTTATTTATGAATTATATAACGTGTCAACCTGAATGGTTTTGGGTTTTGTATCCTGGCTTGTGGCTTCCACTGACAATCACCAGTGGAAGCTACCTGTAAATTTGGCGCTGGGCAAATATGCAATCCTGTGATGCGGGCCAGCACTCCTGATTCTTAAGGCTCTGGGCAGATTACATTCACATGGCAACACATAGAAGCTGAAATCTGATTGGACAAAACAAATCTAACATACTCATTCTGGTAGCAGTGTAGCCAGGAGACATGTTACTATCCATCCATCCATTTCCTACCGCTTATTCCCTTTGGGGTTGCGGGGGGCGCTGGTGCCTATCTCATCTACAATCGGGCGGAAGGCGGGGTACACCTTGAACAAGTCGCCACCTCATCGCAGGATATGTTACTAAATGAATCTAATATACTTTTTTACCATGAATTGATTAACGTGGACCCCGACTTAAACAAGTTGAAAAATGTATTTGGGTGTTACCATTTAGTGGTCAATTGTACGGAATATATACTGAACTGTGCAATCTACTAATAAAAGTATCAATCAATCAATCAAACTTTTCGGAGCAATTGAATTTGATTAGAAGTTGTCTGGTAGTGTTTAGGCCTGCCGCCCGAGTTGTTAATAATTGTTATCTTAACTTTTGGTGTAAATTGTGTTTTCTTATTTCATTAAGTCCCTTGAGAGTCGCGAAACACACTTTCACTTTATAAAACATTTTTTATTTTTTTTTACTTACCTTACATTCTGCAATGTGTTTCACTGGGAATGCAATTTGACAAGAATAAAAGGACTAAGAAATATTAAAGTTTCATTCTTCGATCCGGCCTCTCGCTCACTCATCTCCCTCTTTCTGCTTTTCTTCTTTGCACACTTCCATTAGGCGTATTTATTTTGTCGAGAGTAAACACCACCTTTTCCACCGGGCTGCCACACGGCAGTGTGACTCAAGGCGTTCACGCCTCGCTCGCTACTACAAGCAAACGGCGTCACAGTTTGACTCGCTTGCGTACGGCGGCATGCAACGCACACGCGCGTCGGACGACGTCACGCTCCCTATTTAACGCTGAGCCAAACATCTCTCTATGTGTGTTAAAATCTGAGTATCTCAAATAAGCATGTGTGGTGTACAGTAAATAAAGTTTGCAAGAGGACAAAGACGGCGGCCTGCTCCATTAGTGAGAGCAAGGATTACACAGTTGCACCAAAAACCAGTCTTTCTCCTACATGACCGCAAACAGAAACAGTGAACACGTTCTGCACGTTCAAATGAAGGCTGTGGGTGTCTCAAGTCTGCAAGCATGAGCCACACTCCAATGACCCGACATCTGCAAACGATTAAAAGCAACTTCAGGTAGCACATGTTGTCCACATTAGCTCCGAGCCAGATTTACATTTCCACATCTCCACTAAGCATAATAAACAATCAAATGGGGCGTGTGCAGGCAGGTTCACTTTGCTGACCGCTGTGCAGCATTTTGTGTTGTTTGGCCATCGGCAAGAGGACAAAGCAATTATACATTTTGCATGTCTGCTCTTGTGATATTATTTGAGTTTGAGTTTGAGTTTATTTGGAACATGAATGCATACAACATGATACATCACAAGTTCCACTTTCTCTTTTCAACATTTTCGAAAAGTAGTAGGAAGAAGCAGAGCTCATTTAATCCTACTCCTTTTCTAGTTGCTAAAACTTTTGTTCACTTCCTGTTCTCAATGTATTCACAATATACTCTGTAAGTAATCACAATAAAAATAAATAAATAATACCGGTGAAGTAAGTTATATTTCATATGGTGAGATTAGTAAGATTATTTTGAAAATGAATGGAGGGGTTAAATAAATTCAGAATGTTTATCATGGTTCCTCGTCTTTGTACTTTGTAAACATTTTAAGTTTGAAGAGTTTCTTGAAGTGGATCATATAAGTACATTGTTTGATTTATTTGCTTAATCCATTCTGTAAATTAATTCCACATACTGATATACTGAAGGTCTTAAGTGCTGTACATGCATACAAATGTTTTAAATTACATTATTCTCTAAGATTATATTTAGAGGAAAATTATTCAGTTGATCTAATGTCTGCTTTTGTTAAACTTATGCCCACATTTAGTCATGTTTATTATTTAATTGTCAGTAAAGGTTGAACAAGCTATATGGTGATGCGCTTTTTTTCGTGTGTTATAGTTGTGGCCTAAAATTGCTACATTTGTGGCAGCTTTTCAGAAACTTGTGGCAAATGTTGTGATATTTTGGGTATTTTTTTAATAACATTGAATCAACTTTTAGTTTATGAATTTGTTATCAATGTTTTAAATATTCCTTATAGACTTCATCTCAGAAAACATGGGATTTCTACAAATATTGAAAAACTAATAGTTTATTGAGCTTTTACTTGCTTTATATCATATACTAGACACTTCAGTTCAGTTACAGTGTACTTGGAACATGCATACAATACAATATAATGCCTCACATATTTGTTTAATTACAGCACGGCCAAAAAGGAGTAGGAAGAAGCAGATCTTATTTAATCCTATTTCTTTTCATACCGTTGCAGTTTTATCCAATTTCATTGTTCTCTGTGACAAAAACAGTGAAAAAATAAATAATATATAACCTTTGTCTCAATAAAAAAAAAGAAAAATATTTTTTCAAGATATTCATTATAATTGTTCTTCTGTGTACTTTGTGAACACTTGTAGTTTGAACAGTCTCTTAAACTGAGTCATATTGGTGCTTTGTTTGATTTCTTTGGTTAATCCATTCCATAATTAAATTTCCTCATACTGATATGCTAAAGGTTTTAAGTGTTGTGGGAGCATACAAATGTTTTAAATTAGATTTTCCTCTAAGGTTATATTTCTCCTACTAAAAGCACTTACTTAGAGCTCATTGTGCTGTTTTTATTAACTATAACTAATGGTTGTAACAAATAATTATAATTAAAGAAAGAAAGACCACCAAAAGCTTCCTCATTGTTTGCTCTCTGCTCTGTTGTCCGTAATTTGCAGACATTCTCCGTGTTTGATTTACGCATGAAAAGTGTTTGTTCATCTCAAACATTCATTTAAGTTCCTGCACCTTTAAACCCCAACACATTAAACCCTCCATGTTGAGAGCAAGCTGTAGCGGTTATTTTTGTTTGTAAATAATCAATACTAAATATATAAATACATGTAAACTAGGAAATGTATAATACATTATCCAGCGGGCTAAGCGATAGTGACAGGAATATAAAGTAGGTCTGAGCTAATCAGGACCATGAATTGATTAACGTGGACCCCGACTTAAACAAGTTGAAAAACTTATTCGGGTGTTACCATTTAGTGGTCAATTGTACGGGATATGTACTGTACTGTGCAAACTACTAATAAAAGTATCAAGGACAACAAGACACCAAGAAATCACTTGATTAAAGTAGTGATTTATGCTCCTAAATTGATACACAGTAACTGTGTGCACTGTCACAGTGGCCAAAGTTATTAAAAAATACTAAATAAAACATCTTACTTGTTTTTAATGAATACTTTGGCCTACTATGTGACAGTATTTTAATGTTGGTCATTACGGTGGTACTCGGACAGCCATTTTTTTTTTTTTTTTCCGAGGTGGTTCTTTTGCTGAAAAAAGTTTGAGAACCACTGATCTAAATCAGAAGCTCAGCAGCTGGTTGCACTGCAGCAGTCTGACGGCTCCCTCTCCCTTTCTCTAGGGGGCCTCTCGACTGCGTTCTTGGACTGACGGACTGATGTCGCCCCCTGTTGGCAAACATGGTGTACTGGTGACAGCCAACACAAGTTTAGGTAGCAGAAAGTGCTTAGAAATGAGTGCACTAATGCTGTTTTTAATGCATTCGTCCACATTTCTTAACATTCAAGTTTGGAATATTAAATTATTGATGATTAAAAATGATTGAAAAAAGAAACCTGCTCACATTTTAGTTAATATTTGGATGCATTATATGGTTTGCAGTGTGTGTGTGTGTGTGAGTGTGTGCGTGTTTATACACAAGAGGAGAAAGTGATGGTATCAAATTCTTTCACTCTGACGTCACTACACGGCCCAATCACGCGTGGGCTTTCCTGCGCGCCATGGTAACGTT
Organism: Nerophis ophidion; assembly: GCF_033978795.1. Taxonomy (NCBI): domain Eukaryota; kingdom Metazoa; phylum Chordata; class Actinopteri; order Syngnathiformes; family Syngnathidae; genus Nerophis; species Nerophis ophidion. The sequence goes on from NC_084618.1 coordinate 56,705,652, forward strand.
CTTATAAAGCTAGTGAGCAAGCACTTTGCAGTTCAGAGCACTCACACGTTCTGGGGATTCTATTTGGAGACGAGGAAGGACAACTTTACCACAGAGCTGAAATTAAACTGCCTTTTTTTTTTTTTTTTTTTGCCTGCAGAAGTTGGACGGCCGTGCGTAAAGATATTTACCCCCGATTCAAGTTTACGCACAAAACCAGGAGTTTTTTTATTTCTTTTTTCTTTTCTTAAAGTGTAAAGACTTTCTGTCTGGCAAGGACAAGTCGCTCTTAAAGACGTTTTTTTTGTTTTTTTGTTTTTCTTTAGTTAAATTTCCACGCGTAAATTTGGAAGCAACCCGTTTTGCGCATGAATCTTCTCGACCCTTACCTGAAGATGTCGGAGGAACCAGACAAGTGTCTCTCTGATGCCCCGAGCCCGAGCATGTCCGAGGACTCCGCGGGCTCCCCGTGTCCGTCCGGCTCCGGTTCCGACACCGAGAACACCCGGCCGTCGGAGAACGGGCTGCTACGGATGGAAGCGGCTCTGGCCGAGTTCAAGAAGGACGAGGAAGATAAGTTCCCTGCGTGCATCCGCGAGGCCGTGTCCCAGGTGCTGAAGGGCTACGACTGGACTCTGGTTCCTATGCCGGTGCGCGTAAACGGATCTACCAAGAACAAGCCGCACGTCAAGAGACCGATGAACGCCTTCATGGTGTGGGCGCAAGCTGCGCGCAGGAAGCTGGCTGACCAGTACCCGCACCTGCACAACGCCGAGCTCAGCAAAACTTTGGGCAAACTCTGGAGGTAAGTCTCACAAAGTCCACACGACAATTTGACGCACTGAGCTTAGTTTTTCTAACCGTTGCGCTTTTACGCACAGGCTTCTTAACGAGGGCGAGAAGCGGCCGTTTGTAGAAGAGGCGGAGCGCCTCCGTGTGCAGCACAAGAAGGACCACCCGGACTACAAGTACCAGCCGAGGCGGAGGAAGTCGGTCAAGAACGGACAAAGTGAGTCCGAGGACGGCAGCGAGCCAACCCACATCTCCCCCAACGCCATTTTTAAAGCCCTGCAGCAGGCAGACTCCCCCGCCTCCAGCATGGGAGAAGTGCACTCACCCGGGGAGCACTCAGGTAAGCTTTTAAAGCAAAAAAGCAAAAAAAAAAGCGTTGTCTTTTAATCATATGCGGGCAAAAACTAATGGGGTGATGTAATCCTCCAGGCTCCCAGGGACCCCCAACCCCTCCCGCCACCCCGAAAACTGACGTCAGCTCAGGCAAGATGGACCTAAAGCGCGAAGGAGGTCTCAGCACCAGCCAGCGCCAGCTCAACATCGACTTCCGCGACGTGGACATCGGCGAGTTGAGCAGCGACGTCATTTCTCACATCGAGACCTTCGACGTGAACGAGTTTGACCAGTACCTCCCGCCAAACGGCCACCCGGGCTCCGTCAGCGGGCCGGGCACGCCTGTCGCCTACACCGGCAGCTACAGCATCAGCAGCGGCGCTCCGGTCAGCCCGGCGGCAGCGGCGGGCGCCTGGATGCCTAAAAGCCAGAACCAGCAGGGACAACAGCAGCCGCAACACACCCTCACCACCTTGGGCGGCAGCACCGGCGGGTCCGAGGCGGCCCAGCACAGGACGCAGATCAAGACAGAGCAGCTGAGCCCGAGTCACTTCAGCGAGCAGCAGGGCTCGCCGCAGCACGTCAGCTACAGCCCCTTCAACCTGCAGCACTACAGCTCCTCCTCCTACCCGGCCATCTCCAGGGCGCAGCAGTACGACTTCACCGAGCACCAGGGGGGCGCCCCCTCCTTCTACAGCCATGCCGGGGCCGGTCAGAACTCGGGACTCTACTCAACGTTCAGCTACATGAGCAGCCCCAGCCAGAGGCCCATGTACACGCCCATCGCTGACAACACGGGGGTGCCCTCCATCCCCCAGAGCAGCCCCCAACACTGGGAGCAGGCGCCCGTTTACACCCAGCTCACCAGACCCTGAACCTGTCCTATTCTGTACATCAGACACTTGAAGTCAAAGAGACTCGTGATTGGCTCACGCCGTGCCTTAATACTATTGTACTTTGATAGAAATACTTTATAGAAATATTTTTTAGAGAGAGAGAGAAAAAAGAAATCCTCTGTGAGGATTTTATTGTTAATATTTCAGTAGGTACTGTTTATGATTCGTTGTCTTCATACGCTGGCGGTGTTTTTTGTAACCAAGAGGGTTGGTTATTGATATGAAATTATATATTGTAATCAGTCCAACAACTAATAACATGTTGTGATATTCCATAATGTTTTTTGTACAAATTTTAATGTGTTTTATGCTGTTTTTGTATCCAAGACATCGCAGCCCTTCCCCACCACCTGTGCCTTGTGTGCGTGTGTGTGTGCGTGCATGTGTGTGTGTGTGTGTACAGCTGAAATTACACTTACCATCCAGCAGCGCGTTTGACAGCTCCAGGAAGTCAACTCTGACCCCTTCCCCTGCTGTCTACTTCCACGTTGATATTTAACCCGCTCCTTCATACAGCCTCCTCTATTTATTTATTTCATTTAATTTTATTGCATTTTAGTCTTATTACTTATGGTGTTGATTGATGTTTCTTTTTTGTTTGTTTGTTTTTGGTTTGTTTTTACATTGTACACATAGCATATCTCATCATTCTCTCATTTGGAGTTTCAACCCAGGGGTTACTAATCCAACATGCTGTAATCATCTTTGTTCTTTATTTATCTTATCTAAATGCTTGTTTTAAGTATATATTTCTTTAAAGGAGGCGGTGGGTTATGTTACAAAATGTGTTATTTGTGAATCATAAGTTTAAATAAGGCTGAAAGAACTGGAAGTATGATATAAGTTAGTTTTATTTTTTTTATCCACAGTGTATCTGTTTGCTATTATTTGTCCTGTGCAGCTCTTTTCCTCTGTATCAAACAGTTTCTTTTATTTCTGCTATTTTGCAAAGCATTTGTACTGTCCTTAAAGAATAATTTGTATATGTATTTGCAATAAAATGAAAATGCTATTAAAAAAATAAGTCAAGTAAATTGTATTTATAAAGCACTTCTCACAGAGTACAAACATACAGCATGACGCAAAAGCAGAAATATTGCAAAATGAAATAATTAATATGATAATAAAAATATATTTAAAAAATTATAAGTAAAAACGAAATATTACATATTTTATGCACACTCAAACAACTGGCTTTTGAAAATGTCAACAGAAGGGGCAGCTCTCGGCTCATAAGGGACTGCCTTCTACCATTCAGGGGCAACTGACTAAAAGGCTTTATCACCTTTACTTTTTCATTCTGTACAAGGTGCAAAAATCAGACCGCAGTGACCTAACAGGATGTGAAAAGACAGCAGATTTATTAAGAAGAGATTAGATTTGCTGAGAAGCTTTAAAGGAATACTGCACTTTTTGAGGGGAATTTTGCTTATCCTTCACAATCATAATGAGAGACAAGAACACACGTCTTTTTTTCTTTTTTAGGATTTTAAAAATGCTAAAAAACGCTTGGATGATGCGGCTAACGGGAGTCACCGTTGTAGCCTTCAAAGCCCTTTAACACAACTTAAAAACCCTCCATCAACGTGATGTGTACACACTGCAAGTATATATATATATATATATATATATATAGTGGAAATAACAGACATGTTCATAAGGATGTGTAATATGTTCAATATTTACCATATTTCCGTCATTTTAATTAACTGATTTCTTTAGTGCATTGATTTCTATTTCCATAGCAGCACACGTCCTACTTTCCGCAAAAAAAGTGCGTTCCTACTTCCAGATTCAAACACGAGTGTGTTTTAATCATGGCAGACTTGGTAACAGAAAACAAAGAAGACTATTTTTGGACAAATAAGGATTGATAAAATTATCTTTTTGAAGCTGAATTGACGGAGGATGAACTGCTATTTATCGAAGGTGAAATGTTGGAGCAGACAAAAGCCGAGAGAGTGAGGTCGGCATGATGCAAATGTGGAATTTGGAGACAAGCTATGTTGACATAAATGGAGTGCTTACCCCAAATAATCCGTAAAAAAACAGCCCCGGCCTGCCGGAACAAACAGGCAACTGTCCATTAAGTAAGTCACTTTATTATCGATCTTGACACGCACGTTTTATTAAAATTACTGTACATAAACTGTCTGGCTAGCTGTGAACAAACAAAATATGAAATGTGGGCTATGATTGTTCATGTTTTTCCGTCACAACAGATGGGTGTCTTATCGCATTGTTTTGTGCATTACAAATTCAAAAGTGTTTCATACATAAGTAGAAGCTTGCTTTTACAGCTAATTCCTTAGAACGCCGATGTGATAGTTCGCTAGAAAAATAGTTCCTGAGTGTTCGCTCTTACAATTACAACGTCCCTCATCGGTTACGGGATGTAAATGAAGTATTGTTGAGGATTTTTTTCAATGCATTTTTAAAGTGGTTTAGAGGTAGAATTGATAGCTCCCATTAGCTGCATTGCTAGCCACCAAAAACGAGCCAAATTCACATGTTGGGATGCAAAATAAAAACAAAAAACCTTTTGTCTTCTTGTTTCTCTTAATAAAGTTTTTGTGTTTTTTTTCCTTCAGCCTCCCACTTATTTTCTACTTCTCAGTCCTGTCAGCAGGTAGTTGCAGGAAGCAATAATGCTCTGTGGGAGTAGTGTCTAATATGTTATTTGCAGTGAAAGAAATGACAAATGTTGAAACCCTGTAAAGCTACTACTAATAATAACTCTGCATCATGGTACTTCAAAAGTCTGTCACTTTGTGTACGTTTGCACCTCAGTGCGAATATGAAAAACTTCGACAACTACTACTTTAGTTACTGTGCCAACAATGTAATGTTAATGGTTATTACCATACCAGTTTGAATGTTACCTAATCTACCCAACTGTAGGGGAAAAACTCAAACAACCACATCGACAACAACAACACATTTTCTTTACTTCAGTTATGATCTCACACTGACAGTTGCAAAACGTAATTACCAATGTTTAGATAATGGTGACCAGCACAGCATACTAAACATGATCTCTCATGATAATTGTTATTAGTTTGTGGTATTTTGTTTGAGTTCCTCTCCAGCGTTCCTATTTGAATTTTTTCCATTTCCTGTTTGCCTCCTTTTACTTCTCTTATCCAAGGTTGGTTCCCTCACCTGTCCCTGGTTGGCAATCAGGATAGACCTGTTTCTGGTTGCAAATCGGAATACTTTTGATGCCTGCCCTGTCTTCTGCTCTGCACCCCGATGTTGCATAGCTTGCCCAATACTACCTGTGACTGTTTTTCCTTTTTATGCACTTCCCTGCTGCACAGTTTTTTCAGTCTGAATAAATTATACTTGCACTTTGCCTGCTGTCTCTGCATCCAGGGGTCAGGACCAACACAAAGCCACAACAAAACTTAACAATAGCCATTACACAAATGTGGAGTGGCTGATTGACATTCTTCTTCATCCCGATTAAAAATATATTCATGATTAAAAATAAATAAATAAATTATGTATATATATATATATATATATATATATATATATATATATATATATATTTATATATGTGTGTATATATATATATATATATATTTTTATTTTTATTTTATTTTATTATTTTTTATTTTTTATTTATTTATTTATTTTTTTTGTTTGTTTTGTTTTGTTTTGTTTTGTTAAGTTCTAAGAAGAATACATTTTTAGAAAGACGTTTTGACGCTTCTCTAGCCTGTAACATTTTTTTTTAAAGATGCAACATAATTGTCATACTAAATTGCAATAATCGGTTTGAACCGAGAATTGTGTTGAATTGAGAATCGATTCTGAAACAAACGTCACCCCAGGAATTGGAATCCGATATAATTTTTACGTGCCCAAAGAGTCACACGCCATACAATCATTATTCTAATCTACTAATTGTTATTTCACTTATTTTTGTTTGCATTATAAATTATAATTTCATATATTTGTTTTATTTGTTTCTAAAAGCATGGGTTGAATAAAAGGATTCGCCCTGTATTCCAGTTACTGTTATATGGTCATTTATAATTATCTTTACGATGCAATCTTAAACAAGCCCCATTTATACAACAAACTTACAATTGTAATCGTCTATAAGGTAAACAGAACTCATTTGTTTATGTTGGATGGTCACTTGTTGCTAGGCTGAATATATACCTGGCTCAAGCAAAACTGCCATGTTGGCGAACGACAAGAAAGTCAGGCGAAAGCATAATAAGGGCATGAATCCAAAACACAGCAATAAGGAGTGAGAGACGTTATATAGATTTTTTGTACTAGTAATAAGAAAGCAATAGTGCGAACAAAAACTCAATTATACAAGGTTTTCATGTCAAGTATATAAAATATAGAGGTAGAAAAGAGTATGATGTATGCTGGTCAAGTTGGTAACAGGAGTTATATGTGCAAACACACACACACACACACAAACACACACACACGTGCACACACTATCTGCACACAACACAACAAGGGCCCATGGAACAAAATTGCTTGTTCCCATGATGAGAGACACTGTGCACTTTTATGCATGAGGCACGGCTTAGTAACTCCATTGATTATTTCAATCAACCGGACACGCAGATAGAGTTTCAGATTCATGGACTATTTGCACACAGTCCAAGTTCCTGTGAAATAATCTACCCCATTATTTGGTCGAAATTACATTTTCCATGGGATCTTTGCAGGCCTACTGTTTGTTGTAACCTGGTGCCCATTTTCTAAAACAGTGTGAAATAACTGAATAGAGCAGATCATTGCCATTGGGTTGTTTCGAGAATGGCAAAACACAGAAAGTAAGATGTTGTCCTCTTTTTTTCAGGTTAAAATATGCAATGTAAATGACTGTTGTTTTCACTGCATTGCAGTTGAGTAATTATTCGATTAAATTCAGCTCCAGGACCATCACCATACCTGTTACTCGCAATGCTAAGTGAATATAATCCAAAAATAAGCCCTAAATATGCCTTACAGTACACACTTAGTGAACACATTTTAGATTGTAAATTGTAATGAATGACAGCATTTCGCCTGCGCTAAATTCAATGTTTTTGTGGTCATCCCAACTCCCTCCCAAGCAGCTAAGTGGTAAAGAAAATACCTAATTATCTGTTTAAGTGGCTACTGTTTGTTTTATAATTTTTTAACCCTGTGGCTTATAAAATGGTGTTTCTAATTTAGGGATTTGTATTTGCTAACAGCCATAATGTTTTGTATTCAACAAATAGTTTTCATAAAATACAGAGAGACACTGAAAAGGTGAGTTATTGTTTGTGCTGTGGCACCATCTTTTGGGCGGGTTTGCTCACTATTCAACTGGCGGTCCATTTGGCCCGCCGAACCTCGTCCTTAATGGAATCTTTCAAATTAGGGTGTCTCATGTATGCAGTACCACCACCACCCCGCAGAGGCCAACACGAGGTATGTGTCACAATGAAGCAGCAATGGGGTGAGTGAAGAGAAGACTACTCGATCAACCCCGAAAAAAATCAAAATAAAATGTGAAAATCATCCATCCATCCATTTTCTACCACTTATTCCCTTTTGGGGTCGCGGGGGGCGCTGGCGCCTATCTCAGCTACAATCGGGCGGAAGGCGGAGTACACACTGGACAAGTCGCCACCTCATCACAGGGCCAACACAGATAGACAGACAACATTCACACTCACATTCACACACTAGGGCCAATTTAGTGTTGCCAATCAACCTATCCCCAGGTGCATGTCTTTGGAAGTGGGAGGAAGCCGGAGTACCCGGAGGGAATCCACGTATTCACGGGGAGAACATGCAAACTCCACACAGAAAGATCCCGAGTCTGGATTTGAACCCAGGACTGCAGGACCTTCGTATTGTGAGGCAGACGCACTAACCCCTCTGCCACCGTGAAGCCATGTGAAAATCAGACGTTTAAAAACAAATGGACAATAAAGAATAAATGTTCCGCCCCGAGGAAATGCTGAAGTCTTTGTTTCCTGTCGGACATTTTAATTGACGGACACAGTGTTCCAGACAACAACACTGGAAATCCGCACAAGTAAGCTTCATCAAGAAACTCGGTCAAACAACTGTAAGTAGATATTGTGCATAAAAACATGTAGTTTTTTTTGTATTGAAATTGCTGAATATGTAATTTATTTTGTATAAGTGGTCGTGTTGGTATTTGTCTGAAAGTAACTTTGTTAATGCTACACCTGAAGTTTGATTGTGATGCGTCACATACCGGTCCCATGTGTGCAATGTTTGATGTAGGTAATGTTTAATCTGTAGATCAGGGGTCGGGAACCTTTTTGGCTGAGAGAGCCATGAAAGCCAAATATTTTAAAATGTATTTCCGTGAGAACCATATAATATTTTTTAACACTGACTACAACTAAATGCGTGCATTTTTAAGTAAGACAACATTTTTAGGATATAATAAGTATCTTATTCTTTTTAATAACATTGTTATTCTAAAGTAAACCAATAATAAATATAACACTTCTTACCATTAATGCGACGTCTTGAACAAATGCGATAGAAAACGGATGTTTGGATTAAAATGCATGAGAATGTTTTATATGTTGAATGTTATTTTTAAAACTGTGATTACCAGCGGGATTATTAATTACTTGTCGTGTTAAGCAATGTCAGCTAAGATTTATCTGTGAGCCAGTCATCAAAATAGCCACATCTGGGTCTAGAGCCATCGGTTCCCTATCCCTTTTCTAGATGCTTAAACATCTGTAGTTTATTGTGTATATGTATTAACACTAAACCTATTCTATGTATGTAACAAATACACAATAGACATTATTTATGTGAAGTTCACAATTAGTGTTATACTTTTGTAATGTTTGCTTTGTTTTTTATTTTCAGTCTTACAAACCTATATTAAGGAATAAGTGTATAGAAATAAAACTAAGGAAGAAAAATAATTCAAAAGAAGGAACATCAATTCGCAACAAAACTTCTAGAGCTTCTGTTTCTTCATACTGTTAACTATCGGTGTAGTAGCACACGCTGGAAACAAGTAGCAAGGGCAGAATAATGAATTTTTTTAAGTGCATTGTGAGAGCTGATGTGTTAACTTTGCAATTAAATAAACTCAGTCTCCAAGGAAAACAACTTTCTGACGTAACATGCAAATTTTGATGTCGGGCCCCTGAGCCCTTGGGCTCTTGAAAGTGCGGCCCTGTTAATAATGTAGTTGAATAGCCACAATCTACAATATTTTCTTCTGTTTAGTGCCTTGAACTGGAAGTTCATGTGCCGTTCCGTCTTCAAGTCAGCCATAGTGTTTCTATTCATACCGATTTATTTATTCACCACTACAAGCAACATGTATAACTATTACAATGTAAGTAAAACAATTCATACCTACTAATATTACAAACTTTTGTATATTACAATATAAGTAAAACAAGTAATACCTACTAATGTACTAACTACGAATGTTTGATGTTTGATTTTTATGCATGTACGTGCTATCGTAATTTAATCAAGCGAGCGTCGTTAGCATTAGTTAATATGCTAACATGTTTACAAGTGGCTGTGTTAGTATTATAAACGTAAAACAGCATTTTTTGTATTATGTCAGTTTCACACATTCCTCAATAATTCACCAAAATGTCAACGTGGAGTATTTGAATCTGTTCAGCTGATGGGAGAGCTAGCTTCCACAGCTAGTGGGTCCATGAAAATGACTTGTTTTGTTTGATCAGCCGTTTTACTGCTGTGTTACATGCACCGTTTGGAAACAAAGTATGTAAATTAACATTTACAAAATCTTTCTGTGTAAATAACTAATTTCCCAACGTATATAGCCATACTTGCCAACCGTCCCGGATTTTCCGGGAAACTCCCGAAATTCAGCACCTCTCCCGAAAACCTCCCGGGACAAATTTTCTCCTGAAAATCTCCCGAAATTCAGGCGGAGCTGGAGGCCTCACCCCCTCCAGCTCCATGCGGACCTGACTCAGCAATGTTGTGACCCTCTTAAACAGGACAATACTGCCATCTACTGTACATGGAATAGAATAGTTGGTAGTTTATTGATCCCTGGGGTAAATTCAGCACCACAGTTCGCTCACAATAAACAATGATAATAATAAATAATATAATATATAAATAATATATTATACATATATAATATATGAATAATATAAATATATTCTACATATGTTCTACATTTAAGTGCAGTCAGAACATGTGCATTAGGGAGTCTGTTCTGAAGCCCACAGTAAAGAGACGTAACTTCATCACGACGCCTGGTTAGTGACTTCAACCCAATATATTACACCGTCAACAAGCAAAATAAAGAAATACGCTTGCAAGTTCCAAAAGGAATGGAAACAAGAATTTCCGTTTATCCAGGACAGTTCGAAGGGGAAGGGGTATGTTGCCTGTAAATTTTGTGGAACAGACTTCTCCATTGAACACGGTGGCCAAACAGATATACTCAGTCATGAATGGTCAACGGAGCACAAAGAGTCCGCAGCGCAGCATCGTTCACAACCCAATGTTATGGGCCACCTTGCAAAATGGAGACCCGATGGTGTAACTTATGCTGAGAGAAAGATGGTTATGCTGATAGCTGGAAGCAACATCCCGTTCTCACTTGCGGATGTCTACAACAAATCCTTGAAGGATATGTTCCCGGATTCAGAGATCACTCGCCAGTACGCAAATGGCCGAACAAAGGTTACTCAAATAGTGAAAGGTAAGTGTTGTTTTTGTTTTTTTAGTAACCAACAAGCACAGTACAGTTAGTAGAACAACTCTGTTTTTATTACTGTGTTTGTGATAGGTGCCGGCGGAAATTCCACTATTTATTTTATTTATAAATGTAATAAAATAAATATATATAGCTAGAATTCACTGAAAGCCAAGTATTTCATACACATATATATATATATATATATATATATATATATATATATATATATATATATATATATATATCTATATATGAAATACTCGAGTTGGTGAATTATACTCGTCCCCTCTTAACCACGCCCCCAACCACACCTCCGCCCCACCCCCGACCCCGCCCCCATCCCACACCCCACACCCCGAAATCGGAGGTCTCAAAGTTGGCAAGTATGTATATAGCTAAAATTTATAGTCCGGTGCTTCTCATTTATGGAAACATATTTTTTCTTTTTTATTTAGTGGGTGGGGCTTATATACTGGTGCGCTTTATAATCAGGAAAATACAGAAATTTGAAATCTGAATCCCCGGATGCAAAGACAGCAGGCATGTGCACGAAAGAAAGCCTTTTTATTAGGGAAAACCCAGGTACCAAAAAAACAAAACCTAATCTGGTAAGTACAAAAAGAGCAATACATGTGTAAAAGTGCAAAGCAAAATCATTAAAAGACTACTGATTGGCGAACAGTGTTACGTGTGTCCTAAATGTATTTTAGGGACAGGACCAGCGTGTGGTAAAGGCAAAATGTAAGTGGAAAATAAAAATAATAGCGCTCGACATGAAATATTATTGAAACTCAGGAAACTAATAATAAAATTCAAACAGTCATGCGAGACCATGACACAAAATTTTGACCAGAAACCGGAGTCACAAATGATGCATCCCAAAAGTGCAGGCTTGCACTGTATTGTGAATGTGTTATTAATTATCTCAATATGTGAGCAAGACGCAAATAAAAACCATGTGACAGTTGGCTTTGTGATCTGATCATTTCCAATTTGCAGGAAAACTCATGGTAATAAGTAAAGCCAGTACTTCCCAGCACCTCTCGTCCAGGAAGTGAAGTTTTCTTCCAAATCCCAATCACAATGTGGGTTTTTAATTTGGAAAACAGATTTGTAACGACAAATGATTAAAAAAAAGCCCAACTCTGCATGACGCCATCCAACATAAACATTATGAAGACAATTAACTGAAAGCCCAACACGACTGATGAATTACACAGTTAGCTACTTTTTCAGCGATGAGGTGGCGACTTGTCTAGGGTGTACACTGCCTTCCGCCCAATTGTAGCTGAGATAGGCACCAGCACCCCACGTGACCCCAAATGAAATAAGCGGTAGAAAATGGATGGATAGTTACTTTTTTTAATTTTGCAGAAATGTAAACTACAAAGACCACAACAGGCGTTTGTGGTGGATAGGAGTGGATATCAAAGGACAGTACTGTAGGTAGACCTGAATCCAAGGCCTTAGGCTTTGTGTGGCCTTAAATAAGATTTTATTCATGGCTCCTTTAATATTACTTATTGACTATTAACATTGGAATCCTGAAGGGTCCTCACTCCACCCTAAACCTAATGTCACTGCCCTACATACACCCACTCACTGTCTGTGTGTACTAAAAAATGAACTATTGACTTAATTTGGTTGAAACTAAATTTTTAAAACCTTAGTAAGGTTTTTTTCATGCAACTTGTAATGTCTCCAAGATTTTGTATGGAAACAAACTTGAATAAGGTTTTTGACTGTTTTTATAGGTTGCTTATTTGAAAAGGAGCCCCATTAGCTGATGCCATAGCAATCAGCTAGTCTTACTGGGATCCACAAAAACCATTACATATTACAAAACAATTTAAAATATTGCAAAACTTATTACACATACTTAATTTCCTCTTGAATGTATACACTGCCATCAGGGGTGCAAGTCTTGATAATGTCATACCCCAGAGCACAGCAGATTGTGCACTTATTGTTCAGAAAGCCCACAATATTTACACGTTTATGTTATTGTTTCATCAATGGCATCAATAGGCCATTTTTTAAAAAGTTAAGTTTTCATTTTATTTTCTATAAAGTGGACAGAATGTAATAAAACATCTTATCAATCAATTAAAAATAAATATAAATCTATAATGTGTTCCTATACTTCATAGTGTAAAGTAGATTTTAGCTGATTCTTGTAGATTTGTCATTAGTGGATAATAATAATCATAATCATACATCACTATATAATTACCATGATTATTGACATTAGTGCATCTACTGAGGGTTAAAGGCCTACTGAAATTAGATTTTCTTATTCAAACGGGGATAGCAGGTCCATTCAATATGTCATACTTGATCATTTACTAGGATAATTCTGGGAAATCCCTTATTTTTCTAATGTGTTGCTAGTGTTTTAGTGAGTTTAATATTACCTGATAGTCGGAAGGGTTTCTCCACGGGTGTCTTGACGCGCAGTGTCTCAGGGGACTCGACGGCAGCTTTTCTCCGGTAAGAAGCGACTTTTTAACCACAAATTTCTCACCGAAACCTGCTGGTTGACATTTGGTCTGGATTCATGTTCGCTTGATCGCGCTATGATCCATCGTAAATTTTCACCTCCGGGAATTTTAAACAAGGAATCATCGTGTGTTTGTGTGGCTAAAGGCTAAAGCTTCCCAACTCCATCTTTCTACTGTGACTTCTCCAATATTAATTGAACAAACTGCAAAAGATTCAGCAACACAGATCTCCAAATTACTGTGTAATTATGCCGTTAAAGCAGACGACATTTAGCTGTGTGTGTGCGTAGCGCTCATACTTCCTAAAAACGTGTGACGTCCTGCGTACACGTCATCATTACACAACGTTTTCAAGACGAATCTCCCGGGAAATTTAAAATTGCAATTTAGTAAACGAAAAAGGTTGTATTGGCATGTGTTGCAATGTTAATATTTCATCATTGATATATAAAATATCAGACTGCGTGGTCGGTAGTACTGGGTTTCAGTAGGCTTTTAAGCCTCCTCTGTGTTTCACAACTAATGACGCCTCTGTGTGGATTTTCAATCAAGGTGCCTTGAACGCACCACAGTTATGTGCTACGAGATCCAAAACTGAAACTTTTTTTAAACTTTGTCTGAACCTGTTACAAAATATATTTATCATATTGTTCCTTTCTTCTATCAGCTCTCCCTGCTTCCCAAATGATGGCCCTGTGTTTGAATGCATGGATGTGAACATTGATGACATAATGACATCTGTGAAACACATTTGTAGCTTCAGTGTTCCTGATAAGAATATAATTATAATTGTTGTTATTGCTGTCCTGGAACCAGCCATATTGGTATTGAAATCCCGGCATGTATCAAATTAAATTAAATATTTTTAATTAAATTTGATTTAAAAAGTATTAAAAAAATCACATAAAGTGGGAAAAAAAATGGTATCGGGGTGGGGGCTCCAAATGTAATCACGGGGCGGCCCTGCCTGTGCCAGTACTAAGACAATAATGTTGGTAAATACTGTACTTATACTGGATATCATGAGATTGTGTCGACATGCTGGTGGTTGTATACAACACCGATGTAAATATTGCACACATGCAAGCTATTGCCTGACGTGGCTGCACGTTGATGAGGGTATGCAATTAGTTACCGCCTGTGCATTTATATTTCCACCACAGTTTGTTTATGCAGAACAGGGACTTTGAATGAAAGGAGAAGACAATTAATATTCCAAACCAATTCCACCTCTCTGAGAATTTCCCACCTCCTAAACTCCCGGGTGGTCTTTTCAAATGCTAAACACTGCGCGTAGAGGCAGAAAGAGAGATATTTAGAGACCAAGGGTTTGGTATTGACATCCAGTCACAACTGGACAGGTGTGTCACAACTATTGACACTGCCAATAAAAAGGTATTTGACTTTGATTTGATCAAATACTTAATTTCAAAAGCTGAAGGCCAGGACTTAACTATCATTTGAGTGTAAAAAATAAGGTATTGTATTTTCAGGACTATATAGTGCACCAGTATTTAAGCCGGACCCACCACATGTTAGGAGAAATAAATAGGTTGACATACAGTAACCGCACCGGACCATAAGCCGCAGTTACATACTGGTACGAATAATGTTGTAAATGTTTATTTACATACCTTAATTGTTTCCAAACGGTGCCTGTCACCGTAAAACGGCGTATCAAACAAAACAGAAGTCATTTTCATGGACCCACTAGCTGTGGAAGTTAGCTCTCCAATCAGCTAGAAGGACTCAATAACTCCACCGTGACGTCTTGGTGAATGTGAAACTCAATTTGAAACAATACAAAAAGAATGCCAATGTAAGTTGATATTACAAATCGACCGCCAAGCCCACGCCGACCGCCAACGCCAAGCCCAAGCCGAGCGCCAACGCCAGCCACATTGACGACGCGTCCGCCGCCTTGTCAGCCGCGGATGTGGATACTACGTGGGCGTCCACCACGCCAAAGATGCCAACTTCGTCGGCCACAATTGTGGCCACTACGTGGTTGTCCGCCACGCCCTCCTCGTAGGCCACGGTTGTGGTTTTTACGTGGTCGTCCGCCACGCCAAGAGGGTCGGCCACGGATATTGCCGTTCCCGGGTCGCCCACCTCGGTCCTCCATGCGTCGCCGCCACCTGACTCTGCCCCGTTGGATACGGGGACACGTGGTTTGGCGATCGACCGCCATGTCCCCCTCCCGCCCTCCCATGACTCTTGATCATAGTTTTGTTTTGTTTTTGTTTTTGGACATCTGGAAGCTGTCACGCCTGTAAGTTTGTTTTGGTTTTGGTCAGGTTATGTTTAGTTTTTTGGACATTTCAATTCTGTCTTGGCACTTCCTGGTTTGTTTTCGTCTCCATGCCAAATCATTAGTTTTCACCTGTCATGTCATGTCACGTCCCTGTTCTCAGCCTCACTCCTGTTTTCACTAATGATCATAGCTATTTAAGTCACTCTTTTTCTTGTCTTCGTCCTGGGATCTTCACACTCGCACACACGCTACCCATGCTTGTTTATCTGCTTCATGCCTTGCTACGCTGTTCATTTTGTCCAAGTAAGTCTTTGTTTATAGTTCATAGCCAATTGTTTTTGTTAGCATATTCGCTAATGCTAAAGACGCTAGCCTGATTACATTACAATAGCATGTAAACACACATTATGCACGAAAACACTCATCATCACACATGGGACAGTTTAGTAAGTATGAATAGTTTTTTTATGTTGTAAAACTTACAAACGTTGCTTAGAGTGATAAATGAAGAATCATTTCGAGCAGAAACACTATGGATGAGGAGCAGACGAAATAGCTTTACTTCCAGTTCACGAAACAGGAAGTACATTTTCAACCCACTGCACATAAGTGAGCAAACTTGTCCAAAAGATTGCGCCGTAGCTCAAACAATAACACATCTATGGGGTTGGAATTGGGGGTTAAATCACCAAAAATGATACCCGAGCGCGGCCACCATTGCTGCTCACTGCTCCTCTCACATCCCAGGGGGTGAACAAGGGAATGGGTCAAATGCAGAGGACCAATTTCACCACACCTAGTGTGTGTGTGACTATCATTGGTTCTTTAACTTTAATTTTAACTTTTCTTTGTCTGTTTTGAAAACTATTTGTTGAATACAAAACATTTTGGCTGTTAGCTAAGAAAAATCCATAAATCAGCCACAGGATTCAAAGTTAAGGGAAAAAGTAATGGCCTATAGTTTAGAAAATGCGGTAAATAGTAAAAGGTTAAACAGTAAAACACTTATTACAATAAAAATATTGACAGCAGTCTACTGTATATATGTGGGAGTCAGGTGGATAGCAAAATAGAAGTTGTTAACACAACTCTGTGGACTAGTTTCCTTTGATGTTTAAAAAAAAATGTGGTTCATCCTGTGGACACCACTCTAAAACAGCTGAGGATTCTCAAAAAATTTTGATTCCGACTGGCTGGCCCTTAACGGGAAACTGCATTGATTGATTGATTGATTGTTTGATTCTTTTATTAGTAGATTGCACAGTATAGTACATATTCCGTACAATTGACCACTAAATGGTAACACCCGAATAACTTTTTCAACTTGTTTAAGTCGGGGTCCACGTTAATCAATTCATGGTTATGTTTGAATAACGCCCATCTTCCACAATCCAGACATCATTTCATTTTCTGTGCATTCTAAATAGTGAAATGTTTCTAGTACAAGGCGGCTAACAATGCAGGTAATGGGGATACGAGCTATTACGCCTATAAAGCACTCTAAAACATATCCAAAAGCCCCAAACACTGGGTTTTAAACATACTGTGAATATTTATATAATGTAATAACATGCACATTCCTAATAACATGTACATTTACAGTACTTTTTGCAATCAAATATTACCGTAACGCCTTTACTATGTGCATAGGAAGGGTTGTGTCCTTTGTTATGCCCTCTGTGAAATCAATTTTACCAACAAACAAGAGAGCACTTTCTGATTTTCTACCTCAAATGGTACAATTCCTAAAAGCCTGAGAGCATTATCATGCGGCACAATTTCTAAACCTTTTAAATAGGAACATAAATCAGTGATTACAATGTCGACTCTTTCATTTTCAGCACAATGAAAAAATGCTTCCGAGCGATATTTGATGAGGTGGCGACTTCTCCAGGGTGCAACCCGCCCTCCGCCCGATTCTAGCTGAGATAGGCTCCAGCGCCCCCCTTCCGCGACCCCGAAGAAAAGGGCCGCACAGTGGAACAGGGGTTACATGTGACAATCCTGTGTAAATTATCCACAACAGGGATAATTGGCTCAGGGACAATTTGCGGCTCACAATTGGAGTTTTGTCGGACCGCAGCATAATGTTGGAATAAAATCAAACTAAACAATTAAATAGTCTAGAATAAAGAACAAAAAGACATAAGGTAGTGAGAAAAAGCGTACATTTTATGGGATTCCCACTACGATATTGATATCGGATTTCGATCAAATCCAAGCAAAATAACAAGTGTTAGATTAATGCAAGCTGGACATAAATTACAAGTGTCCTCAATTCAAAAATGTTGCAGTCTAAAACTTGACATTTCTCAATCCAAATAAATATAAAATATTAATAAACACACATACAAAGTCTCCAAGGAAGCAGCATGTTATAAAGAATCCAGTAACAAAGGTGTCCGCATCACTCTACTTTCATAAGCTCAATAGATTATCGTGGCCACTAGGTGTTGCCAAATCAACTCCACTTCAGCTTAAAGCCAGCGTAAGTCAATTTCAGATGATTAATAACAAATAGGTTGAATAGGGACGGTGTGGCGCAGTGGGAGAGTGGCCGTGCGCAACCCCAGGGTCCCTTGTTCAATCCCCACCTAGTACCAACCTCGTCACGTCTGTTGTGTCTTGAGCAGGAGACTTCACCCTTGCTCCTGATTGGTGCTGGTTAGCGCCTTGCATGGCAGCTCCCTTCATCAGTGTGTGAATGTGTGTGTGAATGGGTTAATGTGGAAGTAGTGCCAAAGCCCTTTGAGTACCTTGAAGGTAGAAAAGCGCTATACGAGTACAACCCATTTATCATTTAATTATGTATTTAGTATTTTTTATTGTTTTCTGATTCAAACCGTTTAACATTCCAAACCACAAAATAACAGAAGTTTATATAATTTGTGCTGATATCGTATTGGCTACTATCCGTATCAAGGATTCAATATAAATCATGTCACCTTTAACACAAAGCTGACACAAAGTTGTATCTTCAAATATATATAATTTCCGTTTATTTTGCTTTTTCTTACGGAATAAAAAAAATGATCAAAATGGATTGATTTTTCAGTAGAAAAAGGTTGGACACCACTGATCTAAAAATCACTGACAGCTTGGTTGTCCGCCATCCTTCTTGTCCCGTTCTGACCACAAGACCACTATTCTATTCCTGTCAAAGGAAGGCGATCACTGGAGAGCCATCTTAAAAGTCAAGGAAACAATGCAAAGTGAGACCTAGAAAATACTTAATGCCAACTCTGGAAAAATCAATCGCAGGCCAAGTATAAGTATAAAAATGTAATTAGGTACTTTTTCTTCACAAGAGTGAAAGGAAAATGTGATTGAGCTGTGATTGTAGGGGATTTAGCTTCTAAGTGAGTATGTGTGTGTGTGTGTGTGTGTGTGTGTGTGTGTGTTTGTGCGTGTGTGCGTGTGTGTAAGGAGGCAACAACAGCAAAAATAAAAGGTGTTTGTACACAACAAGGATGTGTTTTTAACAGAATGCTCTAATGAAACAATGACTTAAATTGCTTTGCTGCTGCCATCCAGAACATGAGAACATGAAAATCACACTGCCCGTATGCCCCCCGAGTCAGAAAATGGAGCAGTTACGCAACAATTGAAGGCCGCATTGTTTTTGCTTACTTAGCTCAAGGGGCCAAACTATTTGCCGCGGCGTTGGCTTCACAGTTATAAGCTACCACATGCTGAGATACCTAATTGGTGTTTTTGACTGTTCTTGCAGGGGCCGCACAGTGGAACAGGGGTTACTATGTATGGCTCACAATAAGAAGGTCCTGGGTTCGATACCTGGGCTCTGTGTGGAGTTTGCATGTTCTCCCCGTGACTGCGTGGGTTCCCACCGGGTACTCCGGCTTCCTCCCAAAGGTCGATTGGCAACACCAAACTGCCCTTAGCGTGTGAATGTGAGTGTGAATTTTGTCTGTCAGAATGCAGCTGGGATAGGCTCCAGCACCCCTGGGATGGGACAAGTGGTAGAAAATGTATGGATAGAAGATTGTATGCTTGCAACTATATATGAGATGCATTTATGTGTAAACTATTACTGATTATCACTATGCTCAAAGGAGACTAATGCACAACAAAAATACTGATAAGTAAAGTGAATTATATTAATATAGCGCTTTTCTCTATTGACTCAAAGTGCTTTACATTGTGAAAGCCAATATTTAAGTTACATTTTTAAACCAGTGTGGGTGGCACTGGGAGCAGGTGGGTAAAGCGCCTTGCCCAAGTACACAACAGCAGTGACTAGGTTGGTAGAAACGGGGATCGAACCCGGAACCCTCAAGTTGCTGGCACGGCCACTCTACCAATCCAGCTATACACTCTACCAACCGAACTATACCGTCATCAGAAGCTGACAAAACCTTGTGAAACTTCCCCACCTGTGTCGCCATCGATCCAGAGAGCCTCTATAAATATACGCCATTGTCTTGAAAATGAATGTAACGGATGGAATATTGAGAACATTGTAACATTACCTCGAGGCAGTCCTGCTGAGTCCGCTTTGAGTGTTTGACTGCTTGTGTACCAAGTGTTTGAGCCGGTGCCAAGTCTGCAACCTAATGTGAGGTCACGTCACGTGCATTTTACATGAATTGACACCCAATAGTATGGACAGACTTATCTATAAAAGTCCTAAGTTTGATACCCATCTCTAACTGTGTTAAAGCAAAATAATAAAAACAATGTTTGAAAATAGGACTACTATTATCAATCAATCATCCATCCCATCCATTTTCTAACGCTTATTCCCTTTCGGGGTCGCGGGGGGCGCTGGCGCCTATCTCAGCTACAATCGGGCGGAAGGCGGGGTACACCCTGGACAAGTCGCCACCTCATCGCAGGGCCAACACAGATAGACAGACAACATTCACACTTACATTCACACACTAGGGCCAATTTAGTGATCAATCAACGTTTATTTATAAACCTCTAAGTCACAAGTGCAATGAACGTCAATGTTTGATCAATCAATATTTATTTATGTAGCCCTAAATCACGAGTGTCTCAAAGGGCTGCACAAGCCACAACGACATACCCGAGTATCAGATCCCACGTCAGTGCAAGGAGAAACTCAACACATTGGAACAATGAGAAACCTTGGAGAGGACCGCAGTTGTGGGGACCCCCACGCCCCCGCCCTCCTCTATGACGACCGGTGCAATGGACGTCGAGTGGATCTAGCATAATATTGTGAGAGTCTAGTCCATGGTGTGGCCCCACCACAGGATATCATCATCACGCGGAGACAGGTCAGCAGCACAGAGACGTCCCAAACAGATGCACAGGCGACCGGTCCACCTAGATTCCCGACTTTGGATAGCCAGCGCTTCATCCGTGGCCACCGAAACTTAGCCTTAGTTTGCCCAGATGTGGTTTAAATATTAAAACCCTAATCCTACCTTTGATTGATTGATTGATACTTTTATTAGTAGATTGCACAGTACAGTACATATTCCGTACAATTGACCACTAAATGGTAACACCCGAATAAGTTTTTCAACTTGTTTAAGTCGGGGTCCACGTTAATCAATTCAGGCCGCTCCTGCTTATTTCCTGCATTGGAAATAACACGACAATCGCAGCCATGCGACAAAGACCTAACACATATGGTACAATACAATCAGCAAGATAGGATGGCGCTAGACTGTTTAGTTTTTTATACTTAAGTAGTAAAACCTTAAAGTCACATCCTAAGTGCACAGGAAGCCAGTGCAGGTGAGCCAGTATTGGAGTAATATGATCAAACTGTCTTCTTCTTGTCAAAAGTCTAGCAGCTTCTTTTTGTACCAAATGTAATATTTTAATGCTAGACATAGTGAGACCCGAAAATAATACGTTACAGTAATCGAGACGAGACGTAACGAACGCATGAATATTGATCTCAGCGTCGCTGGTGGACAAAATGGAACACGTTTTAGCAATATGGGGACGGCGTGGCATGGTTTTGCCAGCAACCTGAGGGTTCCTGGTTCGATCCACAGCTTCAACCAACTTCGTCATATTAGTTTGTGTCCTTGAGCAAGACACTTCACCCTTGCTTGTGAATGTGTGTGTGAATGGGTGAATGCGGAAATAGTATCAAAGCGCTTTGAGTGCCTTGAAGGTAGAAAAGCGCTATACAAGTACAACCCATTTACAATTTACCATCTAACATATTACGGCGATGAATAAAGGCTGTTTTTGTAGCACTCTTAATGTGTGACTCAAACGAGAGAGTTGGGTCGAAGATAATACCCAGAGTCTTTATCGAGTCGCTTTGCGTAATTGTTTGGTTGTCAAATATTAAGGTGGTATTATTAAATAGGCGTCGGTGTCTAGTAGAGCCGACGCAATTATCTAAAAGCAAACTATGACAGGACTTAATAAATTGGAATAGTGGGTACAATCAATAAAAAAAAAGTAAAGCAAGGGCCAGTAAATACTGGCGTAAAACCTGACAGAATTCCACACTTCATAATTAATCTCTGTATGAAGATGAAGTAACAACGTAATAATATAGATATTAATAAAAATATAATATTGATTTATTTTAGAGTTGCTATAGTTGACTTTAGCTGCATCAAATATTTCTGAGTTGTCTTTGCTTTTCCTCACTAAGACATCGCCTTCGATATTTGTCTACTTCTTTGATGTCTTTGACAACAAGTACGTAGATCTACATTTTGCAATCGGCGCTTTTCGCAGGGCACTTTTCCTTGCCGCCCATCTGTTTGTTTATGAATCAATGCAGTGTCATTCCTGAATTCCTGTATGTGTTTCTGCACAAAATGTTTAGAAAGTAAAGTTGTTGCTTTGTAAACACACTCCAGTCCTGCAGCTCGCTCTTTTTGTTTGTGTATTCCTCCATCTGTCTCTCTCAACTGCGTCGCTCCACATCTTCCTATCGGTGCTCTTCTCCTCCCACTGATTCCACTTTCCAAGCTCCCCCAAACGCCCCCAGACCCTGAAATGTGTGAACCATCCGTCTTACTACACGCACACAAAACAAGCCTTTCACACATGTACAGAGTGGCCACATGAAACGGCTGCTGCGCTGTGATAGATAGGCCGAGCTTTGGCTAGTGACACCCTGGATCCATCACTGCAGGCTTATCTGTCGCCCGAGCTTGGAGGTTTGACACAACACAGCCAGATGTTGGATATAAATGCCACTTTCTGCAGTTTCATGGCAATGTATTGTATCTATCAGTTTGATTAAAAGTGTCCTTTCAATGCTGACAACATTGGCACTTGTTTTTAATAGTTCTTTCCATAAAAATTAGGTCTCTAATTAAAATTACCCATAAAATAGACACAGTGGTGGTTTTAGGCTGGTTTTCTAACGAGTTTCAGCAAATTTTGCAACACCAACTTTTAACTCCAAAATGTGGGTGGGACGGCATAAGACTGGAGCCAATTTTATGTATATATATATATATATATACATATATATATATATATATACATTTTCTACCGCTTGTCCCTTTTTTGGGATATAGCGGGCGGTGCTGGAGCCTATCTCAGCTGAATTCGGGCAGAAGGCGGTGTACACCCTGGACAAGTCGCCACCTCATCACAGGGCCAACACAGATAGACAGACAACATTCACACTCACATTCACACACTAAGCCCAATTTAGTGTTGCCAATCAATCCTATCCCCAGGTGCATGTTTTTGGCAGTGGGAGGAAGCCCCAAGTAGCTTCGTACTGTGAGCCACTTGCACTAACCCCTGTACCACCGTGCTGCACAGGGGTTCTGTGTGTATGTATATATATATATATATATGTATATATATATATATATATATATATATATACAGTGGCCATCTGTGCGTTTCTCACCTAGGCCTTCAGTGATGTCCTACTTAGTCCGACTTCACCTCTCAAAATACCATAGTGTAATGTAATTTGCAGCCGTAATTTAAAAAAAATCATGAGAACCCACAAGGGTAGAAAGACCGAGTCAGAACATGCGGAAAAAAAGAAAAATGAGAACAGACTCAGAAAGATAAGGTAAGCCTATGGTATTCTTTTTTGTGTCCTCTTTGACTGATGTTACGGAAGAGCATAAAGTGCAGGGAGGTCAAGAAATGGTGTTTCTTGTTTATTTATTTTTTTCTCGTGAAAATAACTACAACAATTTTTGAAGTAATCATGGACCATAGTGACAAAAACATGCAAATACATAATCAAAATAATAGTTTTACATTTTCTAACCCTTAAATGTCACACCAAGAGGGGGGCGACATTTGGAGCCCGGCAATGAAAAAGGTACAGTTAAGTCCAACCACGGTTAGTTATCTACCCATTATTCAAAAAGTATGTGATATTTTGGGAAATGTCTGCCTGATACATTTTCGGGAGCTAGTAATACATAAAGGCAACTTGTTAATGGTATTTTGATCATGGAGGCTATGTGTTAGGTTCGCTCTTCGTAGTTGTAATTTTGACCCCAAAATACAGGGGGCAGCAGGCAGCGTGCTGTTAGACGAGTATTTGAAGGCCTACAGAATTGAGATTTTCTCATTTAAACGTGGATAGCAGGTCCATTCTATGTGTCATACTTGATCATTTCGCGATATTGCCATATTTATGCTGAAAGGATTTAGTAGAGAACATCCACGATAAAGTTCGCAACTGTAGGTGCTAAGAGAAATGCCCTGCCTCTACCGGAAGTAGCAGGTGATGACGTCACCCGTGTGATGGCTCCTCACATATTCACATTGTTTTTAATGGGAGCCTCCAACAAAAAGTGCTATTCAGACCGAGAAAACGACAATGTCCCCATTAATTTGAGCGAGGATGAAAGATTCGTGTTTGAGGATATTGATAGCGACGGACTAGAAAAAAAAGCTAACAAAAAAAAAGTTTAAAAAAATAAATAAATAAGGCGATTGCATTGGGATGTTTTTAGACACTTTTACTAGGTTAATTCTGGGAAATTCCTTATCTTTCTATTGTGTTGCTTGTGTTTTAGTGAGTTAAATAGTACCTGATAGTCAGAAGGGTGTCTACACGGGTGTCTTGACGCGCAGTGTCTCAGGGGAGTCGACGGCAGCTATGGACGGCACAAGCTCAGCTTTTCTCCGGTAAGAACTGACTTTTTAAACACAATTTTCTCACCAAAACCTGCTGGTTGACATTCGGTAGGGATCCATGTTGCTTGACCGTGCTCTGATCCATAGGAAAGTTTCACCTTCAGGAATTTTAAACAAGGAATCACCGTGTGTTTGTGTGGCTAAAGGCTAAAGCTTCCCAACTCCATCTTTCTACTGTGACTTCTCCAATATTAATTGAACAAATTGCAAAAGATTCAGTAACACATATGTCCAAAACACTGTATAATTATGCCGTTAAAGCAGACGACTTTTAGCTGTGTGTGTGTGCAGCGCTCATACTTCCTAAAAACCTGTGACGTCTTGCGTACACGTCATCATTACACCACGTTTCGAAGACGAAACTGCTGGGAAATTTAAAATTGTAATTTAGTAAACTAAAAAGGCCGTATTGGCATGTGTTGCTCTGTTAATATTTCATCATTGATATATAAACTATCAGACTGCGTGGTGGGTAGTAGTGGGTTTCAGTAGGCCTTTAACGCCTCAATGTACAAAAACACAAATAAGGTTAGAAGGGAAATACACCAAAAACACAGGGAAAGTTCTGAGTCTCACAAAAAAAAATAATTAATACCAAACAAAACTCTCAAAAATACCATTGACAGTGTTCAAAACTCCGGCATGTAATGATCTCTCACCCAACAAAGCTGTGAGACTCGCTCAAATAGTCTTCATGATGGTGTATTTTATTTTGTATCATATTGTAAATGTATTATGTGCTTTTTTTGCCTTTTCTCTCTATTTTTTTGTTTTTCATTAAAATTGTAATTGTACTTTTTTGTTTTACATCATGGCCAGAGGACTAGAGATGGAAACTAGCCTTCTGGCTAATTCAGGCTTTTTTAATCATGTGTCGCCATGTGATTTATGAAATCGCATTGTCCCCTTTGAAATAAACTTAGCTAATAATATTATCTATTCTAATGTGGTCATTAGCAGCAGATTAAACCCACGTTCCCTGATCACCTGCAAATAAACAGAACAAATTGCAAGCAGGAGTGAAGTTGCTGTGAGCTAAAAACCGACAAAACAGAAAATGGAAACAAAATAAGAGCTTAAAACAGCAAGTAAACCCAAAACACCCACAAAACAAAACAAGGCATGACCTGCAGTAACAGGTCATAAAAGCTACGGCACTTTAAACTCGATAGAGGCATCCATCTCCTTACGACGCATTGTAATATTCATTTTTCCCTCAGTGAACCGCAACTCTCCAATACAGGTGGCACTCATGCTACCCCAGGTTATGAGAATCCACCACCACCATACTTAAATGTAGGCAAGGAATGCCAGCTATTTTGACAATAACAGGTGTGTTCGTACTGCTACACAAGCTGTGCACTGACTTTAAAGTATTTCCAAGTTTTATTTTTTTTAATATTGTCCCTCGAGAAGTTGCACTGTGTTAAAAATGGTCGCTAAAATGTGAGGGATGTTCTGTCGTTTAGTGTAAAAGATAGTTGAATAAAGTGGTGGGAGGTAGCAAACTATAATATCCTCATCCTTTCTGGAGAACATTTTTCTGCCAAAAATGTCAGAGATTCTACAGACACAATCATCATAACGTTCCATGATGGTTTTAAGTAATCGATAGGCTGTCTGGGACAAAAAAAACATTCCTGATTCCTGCAGTCTGAATCGCAGGTGCATCACATTAATACGCTGGTGCTGAGGGGTAAAAAAAAAAAAAAAAAAAAGAGCCCAGAACGGAAATCTGCCGTGGACTTTCACAAAGGAACGTGACAAAGTGACAAGGAGAAGATGTGTGGGTGACAGATAAAAAAGGCAGAAAGAGAACAGAGTGAACAGGAAGGAGGAATAATGGGAGGAAGCAATAGTCTGTGTTTTGTGCCGTGGAATGAAGTCCTGGAGCAATGAAATTTAAGTATTTGAGTGGGAGAAACACACACACACACACACACACACACACACACACACACACACACACGGCTAACAAACGCTGCAGACAGACCTGATTGAAAGACCATTCAGCAGTGGTCTGTCATCGTATCACATCTTCTCATAACATTACAAATCGTACTAATGTGTGGTTGTGCAGTAAAAGTAATAGCAACAGCAGGCCCTCTGGCCGTAAGGCAGCCATGTTTTGCTGTGGAAATGGAACAGCATTCAGAGTGGCAGTTAATCACCACATTATACTCGGATCTTTGACGTAGATTGCAACTCACCTTCAACAACACATACGAAACATGACCCACTTCTCACTAAATCTTCAGATAACCGATGGTTGCTGGACAGAAATGTTTTTCGGTGTCACCAAACCCGTAAAATGTTATCTAACCCTAACCCCAGCCCTAAACCTCCCCACTGCATGGATAATCACAATGCCACAAAAAATGAAACCTACAACCTCAAGCATTACATAGTAAAGTATCACGTTTGCCAGGGAGACCATTAAACATGCATTTCGAGAAACACAGGACTTTGCTTTCTGATGTGTTGACGAGTTAACAAAACATGCTCAGCTGTTAAATGCTTTTTTGCATAAAAACAACCTACAGTAATGAGGAGGAGGGCGTGGTTGGCGCGCTTCCTGCAGGAATGGGGTGTGTATGGCCAGGTCTCGAAGTCATAGGTAGGTGAATAGATTGCCCAGCTGGGATTGATTATCTAATCACCTGTCGCCCTTATTAGCAGCAGCCGGACGAGACAGGGGTTGGAGTTGGAGTTGCTGGAGAGCAGACGCAGGGACACACACACACGCCGGAAAGAGACGCTAAAGAGACTGGAAAGTAGCAGAGCAGAGTGCTGTTGCTGTGTGTGAGCAAAATAAAACAATTGTCAAACCTGGCTACCGGGGGTACAGGAGGATCTGTCGTGATCAGGGGAACCCACGGCAGGGAAACCTCCACAAGTACATCTCAACTTTGTGTAGGTGGCATTGGAAAATGTCACAGTGTTGGCGCTGGGAATTTTCAAAATGGGGTCCCAGGTACCCTATCAAGTCATAAAAATGGGGCAAATGTATGGGCTCCCACTTTTTTGTAACCGTTTTGAAAACAAATGATAATGTTGTATCAGATTTTATATTGTGTTTTGGAAAAAGGTTGTCAAAAACGTTACGTCATTCATTTAACAAATAATACAAAATAAAACAAATTGTTATGCATATGTAAATGTATTCAGTTATAAACATTCATTCACTTTTTTCTCTCCTTCATGGATCTAAACTTTACCGCTGCCGGTATTTTTTACTATATCTTTATTTAATAAGTAGTAAGTGTATGTAATATTTAATATAACAGTGTAAAACATGTTTTTCTTTGGTGATAATGGTGTGTCAGGGCATACATGCATATGACAAATTGACCTGATTATTTTCACCTGTACGTAGATCATCAGTCGTTTAAAAACCGCCACATCTACACTTTCATGGCAAATAATGCCAACAAACTTAGCAGCTGCTCACTGCTCCCCTCACCTCCCAGGGAGTGATCAAGGGTGATGGGTCAAATGCAGAGAATTATTTTGCCGCACCTCAAGTGTGGCAATCATTGGTATTTTAACTTTAACTTAATTTTACAAGTTAGTGTTATGGCTCAGACTCCTGCCAACGCCGCTCATCTGTCTGTGCACACTTCGGGACACGCCCACAAGTGCGCACATCCAGGGACGAGCCGCGCGTGTCTCTGCCCTGCAGCAGCCGCCAGCTGCAATCATTCACCGGCAATCATCACACCTGCCGGTAATGAAGGAGCTACCTTCATGAGTCTGAACAACCTGGCATGCCGGCGCCGGAGTACTTCTGTTCGGGTACATACCCTCCGTCGTCTTTAAAGTGAGCTGTGCGTCTCCCTTTTCCCCTGGATCTCCCTCTGGGGAGTCAATCCTTGACTTCCCTTGCTTGGACACAGATCTTGTCTCTTCACTCCTGCCCTACGGACTTCCGTGTTACTTCGCTCTCCACAACATTTGGTAACACACACCTCAGCTAATCACACACATAGCCTCACACCACATACGCTTTTGGATCTCGTCCACACTTCATTCTCTTAGTTTATATTCTATTGTTTGATTATTATATATATAATAAATCTATACACCTACCAGTCCCTCTTTAGTGTCTGTTGCCGTCACCTTCCCCTGTAAAACCATAACAGTTAGTTTCAATGGCATTCAATACAGTGACACTCAATGCCTCTAGAATTATATCTCTTGTCTTTGTGATGGCCATGAGCTGTGTTCCCCTTTATGTATGGCGGTAAATGACGTGTGTAAGTGAGTGGGCAAGTAAGGAGAGGGAGCACTAACATGTTCAGGATTGTTAATATCATGGTGGATGTCCGCTTGGCTTTGTGGAAAACATAAATAAAGAGTTGTAACGAAATGCTGGGGACCCAAATTGGAGGGTGTTTCTTGGTGCCTGGTGAGGCAAAACTTTTGAAAATCAGTGCACCTGGCTGTAAAGGTGTTCTTTTTATTAGCCCGCTTACATGGCGTGAAAAACATCTTCCCATCTTTGTAAGTGACCCATTGGCTCATTGGCTCACTTATGAGCCAATGAGCTCATGTTGGCTCATTCAAGAGCCACTTTTCTTTGAAGCTTTGCTTCTTGGGTTTATTGCTCGCCATGACGAAGATAACACACAGGAGTACTAATACCGGAAATGCACTGTTTGCGATCGATAAAACGGCGAATCATCCATCCATCCATCCATTTCCTACCACTTGTCTCTTTTGGGATCGCGGGGGGTGCTGTAGCTTATCTCAACTGCATTCGGGCGGAAGGCAGAGTACACACTGGACAAGTCGCCACCTCATCGCAGGGCCAACACAGATAGACGGACTACATTCACACACTAGGGCCAAATTAGTGTCAAAACGGCGTATCAAAATCTAAGAAATTGTTCCGGAAAGTGCATTAGTTTGAAGTTGACCAAAAATATCTAATCAATCATTTCCAGCCATCCATTTCCTACCGCTTGTCCCTTTGGGGGTTGCGGGGGGGTGCTGGCGCCTAACTCAGCTGCATTCGGGCGGAAGACGGCGTACACCCTGGACAAGTCGCCATTCATCACAGGGCCACCACAGATAGACAGACGACATTCACACATTTAGAGTTGCCAATCAACCTATCCCCAGGTGCATGTTTTTGGCGGTGGTAGGAAGCCAGAGCACCCAGAGGGAACCCACGCAGTCACAGGAAGAACATGAAAACTCCACACAGAAAGATCCCGATCCCAGGATTGAACTCAAGACTACTCAGGACCTTCGTATTGTGTGCCACCGTGCTGCTTAATTAATAGTTTGACCCGGCAAATAAAAACAAAACAAAACACCGGCGGAAAGCAATAATTGGTGAGGAAAACAAAAATTAATAATCTGCTTCCGGTGAGACGCACGGACTTCCGAAATTCTGCATCCTTTTTGATTTCAATGCGTAAAAAGACACACGTGCGTTAACGCTAACACTGTGTCTGTTGTGTACAGAGGAGGGAAGGAGGCGACAACCAGGGCACAACTGCGGTTAACAAGCTTTATTTAAACCTTTGATGAGACATGGCGTGTGTATGCTACTCTAAGTGAATGAGTGATGACTATGTGTAATATTAATGATGTAAATGTTACCAGGGTTTGTTGTCTGTGAGTGTTGGTTGTATCCTTCGTCGAATCCAGAGGGGCAAGGCGAAGAGGCAGTTCGTGAGCAGGCAAGATGTCGGGGGCAGGAGCGAGGCAGCGTGGTCTGGGTCTGAGCAGGGAGGTCGTGGATCGAGGAAGGCAGTTAGGAATCCGGATGGATGTCGAGAGGCAAGGTACGATCACGGAAGACGGGAGTCACTGTGGAAAACACAAGGGACATGAACAAGGGAGATTCGGAGAGAGAAAAGAGCAAAACACAGGGGAGGGAATGCCAGACGTAATGCTTACTGAGAAGATAGCGACGTTCTGGCAAAGGTTCCTCGGGTCTGCTGGCTTTTATGCTGCTCCCTCTCATCAAATCCAGGTGTGTTGATTCTTGACCGGACGCAGGCCTGTTGCTGCTCGGGCGTGCTGCACTCAGCACGAGTGAGGGCGAGTCTGAGTGCACTGTCAGCAGAGGCCTCTGTTGGCGCACTGCTAGCGGAGGCGCACGTAGCTCCAGCCGCCGAAGAAACGCGGGCTCGACTCCGCGTCGTGACAGTGTCATATCAAACATCTTTCACACAACATTCATGAAAGGTATTGGCATAACTATAAAGTGACTGCCATGATCCCATATGACGGTTTGGACGTATATTCATGTCTTTGGTATCATTTTCTACCCTGGTGCTCTTATTTTGTCTGCATTCCCTGTTTGTTGTCAGTTTTTTTGCAGCACTTTTACCTTCTATTCTTTGTCCTGCCTCACTGTAAATGAGTGACTTTTAGGTCCACCTTTTCCCAATGCCCATCCTTCAGAGATGGTTGTTCATTTGTGTACTCACTGTCTGTTTGCGCCTTCAAATGTTGTGCTTGCACTGTCCCTAATCAAAAGGACGTGTTACTTGCACATTGCCTGCCGTCTCTGCATCTGCAGCTTTTTTCGCTCAACTTTGGTTTCTTCCTAATATAATGATGCAGTATTTTTTTCTTATTTAGTCTTCAGAATATGTGAGCAGCAGCCATCCCTAGCTTGGAATACCACCTGGTCCAAAGCAGTGTTTTTTACTGAATCTCTGTCTTTTCTATTCTAAGGGAGAGTAATGTTGTCACGCACCCCTGAATTGAAATTGTATTGAGAACCAAATATTGATTATATACTTGTTTTTATTATTTGTACAAACCACTGTATAAGTTGCACCCCATCATATAAGAAGCATTGGTCGAAAGAAAAAAAAAAATCTCAACAGATATCAGGACAGTCTGCAAAATATTGCCGTGTGCTGATCGGCAAAACAACAGAGAACATATTTTTAGTCTCAGAAAATGTTGTCATGTTCAGTTTTATGAGAATGAATATACAAATCGAAAAAATATAGGATTAAATGAATAATAAAAATACGTTTTCGAGTTTGTTTAGTTTTGTACTATTGACTTTTTTTTCTCAAATTATTGTTCGTAAAAAAGTAGAGTAGGAAACTAGTTTAAATATTGTGTTTATATTGGTAAACTGTCAATGGAACTCACCATGAACAAATTGAATAATTAACAGTACATGTGATTATTATTGGCCGATTTTATTCGAGAATGATTGATATCGGGGTCGGCAGCACATAACCCTGATCCGTCATACCTACTTTAAAACCATTCCTGTCAACATTTGCATTTTAAAAATGAGAAAGTTTACAAGTATGGTTTAAAACATCACTATTTGTAAAGAGAGTACAGTATTTGGTCATTTGACAAAAGTTTATCCAAACAAGTGATATATTGGTAGCTTGCTTAACAACTTTTGGAGACAATGTCAGGCTATTTTCATGCTGCTTCTGATCCACAGGACAACTTTAAGATCTGGTATAACGTATGTAAGATCTACCTTCTGGACTCCCTAAGCTAACAAGAAAAATGAAGACAATTGACACAACCCCATCAATAAGTCATACTTTGCAAAACGCAGGTATTGTAATTTTATCCCTATAATCTTAAACTTAAATCTGAATCTTAAAAAAATAGATGCTTGCAAAACTTCCCCCGGGAAATTAATGTTTCCAGTTTCCTGACCTTTCCTTCGTTGATTTGAGTTGACCTTCCATTAACTGCGTTTTGGGTAGGCTTATGTATTGTATTATACTGTAGTTGCCCTCAGAAACAGAAAGTATTAAGTGCAATAATCTTTTACAGATGTTGATCTTTTCACTAGTTTTGGGCTTATATGAAACAAACAGGAACATACAAAGGAATAATGTCACATTGAGGTGGCTATGGAAATGTACTTTTTTGTAAGTGTGCCTATCATTCTTAATGATATGTAAGAAAAGAACATGTCTTTCTTTTTTTTATACATTCTAACTTATAATACTTTGCAAGTAAGGGGTGGCTAACATTGAAGCTAATTGGAGTCAACTAATTAAGCCCATACAGCCCTCCGAAAAAACGCACAAAAAACACCTACATCTCGTGACCTGAACAGGCATAATCTGTGAATTTTGCTGGGCATGGTGGTGTGGGTTCGTTCTCTCAATGATGCAGTCGGTCTCGAAAACAGCATAAGGTAGGAAATAATGATTTATTTAACTAAAGAACAAGACAATAAACAGAAAACGTGCACTAGGCATAAAAAGGAAAACAAAGAACTAGCATGGGAGCTAGAAAACACAAAGCATAGCGCAGAAGCTAACAAGTACAAAAACAGTTTTACCAGAGTCGGGAATCAGCGTCGTCACCTGTTGCATGGAACAGAAACTAGGAAGCGAGATCGAATGAACAGAAAAGGCAGGCTTAATTAAGATGGTAATCACAAGGCAGGTCCGCGTCAAAAACAAGAGACAGGTGACACTAATGCGTGACTAGGGCAACAGAACAAACAGGAAGTGCCACCAGGAACTAAGGAAGTCAAACACCAACAGACTACGATACAAAGAGGGAACAAAACCAGAATAAGACATGATCCGGGCACCGGATCATGACACAATCTATTTATTATATTTATATATTATTAGCAGCATCATAATCACAGCGCGCTAACTAACTTATGCAGCTATGACATACTGAGCTGCAGCTGCTGTGTCATCTCTAAATTGGTAAAAGTTCATTTGAGATTATAAATCACGCCTCTTACTTGTATTGTCAACATTCGATTTGACTTAAACAGGGAGAGCGAAAAAACGCTCGTTTGCGCAACACTCTTTTTTATTTTTATTTTTGTATACCTGCATGAGGATTATGATTATTTCGTCATCTCAAACAGAAAATATGAACATCCCTTTAGTCGCCACTGATGGCAGACATTGTACAGTAAGTGATTGTTTTATTAGGTTTGTAGTTTATTGTGTATTTCTTGTGGAGGATTTAGCAATGCTGCTACTTGCTGCATCTGCATAGCAATCAGGTTTTACATCTTATAGCGCACCCTGCTTATATTCAGGCTCAAAAAAGGTTCTGGATCACTTGTTGTCCTAAAGTAGTCGTTGTTGGCTCTCCTGAAGTCAGCCATGATTAGTAGTAGGAAAGATTTGTTGTAGGAAATAGCAAATGTTGCCATGCATTCGTGGAATTAATGTTTAGAATGAGCAAAGTACTTAAATACCGTTATTATTATTATGAATGTGGATGTTACTGCATTACATATTTACTTATAGCGTGAATATAAAGCTTAGGCGGAATAGAGCAAATCCTTTTACCTCCATTGTTTGCTTACTTTTGCTAGCATTAATTTTCTAAAAAAAAAAAAAGTAAAAACAAATGTGTTCTTGTCTCACATAAGGATTGAACCTATTATTGCTTTGCTTGAACATGCATTTGTTTATTTTTGCTGGCTTGCGTCGTTGGATGCTGACTTGATCGGAAGTATAACTTATTTCTGCAAGCAATAGAAAGTAAAGTGCAGTATAAAGGACCAAAGGAGTATTTAGGATTGAATGATTCAGAATTAGACCGTTCAGAGAAAACTAAGCGCCGCTGATGTTGATGTTGTCAAGCTTAATGGAGTGATTCTCACTGGACTTTCTGTTATTTTTTTTTTGCTTTTTCTTTGCCGTTTTGTGTTGTTGATTTTTGCAATTCCTTCTAATAAAAAAATAGCCTCTACAAAGACTAGTTTAGTTTACATCTTACCATTACCAATGCTTAACTTACTTATTCACTTGTAAGACTTTTGACAGTGTTTTCAGAATATTATTCTCAACCTGTATTGTTGTCAATAAGGATATGTTGGAATGGCTTGCGTTTGACTTGAAAGCTTCTACAAACATGTATCTGTGCATAATATATGTAATTATGCATACAAGTGTAAAAAGCTAATTAAAATGTATAGAGGCTAAGGTCTGGGTGATTTGATTGATTGATTGATTGATTGATTTGATTGATTGATTGATTGATTGATACTTTTATCAGTAGATTGCACAGTTCAGTACATATTCCGTACAATTGACCACTCAATGGTAACACCCGAATAAGTTTTTCAACTTGTTTAAGTTGGGGTCCACGTTAATCAATTCATGGTACAAATATATACTATTGTGGCGGCCATTAGGACCATTCTCACACCCAGCAGAAGGGGTGTGGTTTGTTCTACTGGGAGACACTTTAAATATTGCATGTTGTGTTGTGTTTGTGTGATTTTCTCATGTTGGCAGTCTACAATAAAGACCTTGAAGAGACAACGTTCTGTTTCTTGCATTTGCCACATTGGTGACCCCGACAATGTTTCGCGCAGAAGAGGTGTCTTCATCGGCCATGTCGCCCCATCTCCAGCAACCTGTGGCTCCATCTACCTGCGTGCTTCCGGAGTTCTGGCAGAGCGACCCGGCCTCATGGTTTCAACACGTCGAGTCTCTCTTCAACCTGCGAGGGATAACCGGCGACGACTCCCGGTATCACTTGGTTGTGACATCACTCGACCAGGCAACCACTTGCCGCGCGATGCAGATTTTGCGAAACCCTCCACGGAGCGACAAGTACCCCGCCCTCAAGAACTTCCTGCTTCGGAGGTTCACACTGTCTGACGCTGAGAGGGCGGATAGACTTCTTTCCCTGCCGGGTCTGGGCGATGGCACCGCCGTGGATTTAATGGACAATATGCTGTCGCTGCTGGGCTCCGAGGAAGGCGGGTTCATTTTCCCGCATCTTTTCTTGCGGCAGTTTCCACCTGCGGCCCGTGCGGTGCTTGCTAACTCCACTTCCCTGGCCACCCGCGATTACCGGGGCTTGGCTGAAGAAGCTGACCGGGTGCTGGTGGCTTCCAGACGGTTTGCCGTGCAGAGCGTGGAAGCGCCCCCGCTGCAGACGACGGAGAACGCGGACTCGGCGATAGTGGCGGGAGTCGCTACCCGGGAAAGGCGCGAAGCAAGCCAGTGCTTCTTCCATCAACGGTGAGTCCCTCCTTGTTCCTTCACGGCCACGGGAAAACTTCATCGCCAGCGTTCAGTGGCGGCTGTGGGCGCTGGCGAAGCATGTGAGCGGCTTTTCATCGCTGACTCGTCGTCAAGGAGACGTTTCCTGGTGGACTCCGGTTCGCAAGTCAGCCTGCTACCTGCCACAGACGCGGACAAGGCGACAGGTGGCTGCGGGCCGCTGCTGAGTGCCGCCAACGGCTCATCAATCGACACTTTCGGTTCCAGGTTGGTGACTGTGTGCTTCAGTGGACGCAATTTCCAGTGGAATTTTATCATCGCCGCCATCACGGTCCCCATTATCGGCGCGGATTTTCTGTGTGCTAATGGACTGCTTGTTGATATTGCTAACCGCCGATTGATTGATGCTGTGTCTTTTTCATCTTTTACATGTAAGGCAGGGGGACTTGGACCGTTTACACACGCTAATTATTCGGTATCTGGTGACGTTTTTCAGCGTTTGCTGGCGGATTTTCCGTCATTAACCACTCCCGCTTTTTCCACCACGGACACTAAACACGGCGTCGAACATTTTATTCCCACGGTAGGCCCGCCAGTTTTTGCGCGCGCGCGCCATCTTGACGCGGCTAAATCGACCATCGCTAAAGAGGAGTTTGCTACTATGGAGCGTTTAGGCATCGTTAGACGTTCTAATAGCCCTTGGGCTTCGCCCTTGCACATGGTGCCTAAGTCAGACGGTTCCTGGCGTCCTTGTGGGGATTTTCGCCGCCTTAACAACATCACAACGCACGACCGCTACCCTATTCCGCACATCCAGAACTTTTCGGCGCGCCTGGCTGGTGCCGCCATTTTTTCAAAGGTAGACCTAGTTCGCGGTTATCACCAGATTCCGGTGCGCGCCGAGGACGTGCCCAAAACTGCAGTAATAACCCCGTTTGGACTTTTTGAGTTCCTGCGTATGCCTTTTGGCCTGAAGGGGGCAGCACAAACATTTCAAAGATTAATGGACTCAGTGTTGCGCGGGCTCAATTTTGTATTTGTTTATCTTGATGACATTTTGGTGGCGAGTCCTTCAGCTGAAGAGCACCAGTCACATCTAACACAAGTGTTCAAACGTCTTGACGAGCACGGCCTGATTGTCAATCCTTCTAAATGTCAGTTTGGGCTATCGGAGATTGATTTTTTAGGTCACCGTATTTCGTCGCAGGGTGCCATTCCTTTGCCTTCCAAGGTGCAGGCAGTGGCGGATTTTCCTCGTCCCTCCACTGTCAAAGCTCTACAGGAGTTTTTGGGCATGATTAATTTTTATAATCGGTTCCTTCCGCGCGCTGCCCACCTCCTGCAGCCTCTTTATGGTGCCCTACGTAATAAAAAGGCTAGCGATTCCCTCGAATGGACTCCTCAGCGGGTCCAAGCTTTTCAGAGGGCTAAATCCGCACTCGCAGGGGCTACTCTTCTCGCCCACCCTGTTTCAACGGCGCCCGTGGCCTTGACGACGGATGCGTCTGATGTCGCCGTGGGTGCTGTGGTTGAGCAGCGGGTGGCGAATGTGTGGCAGCCTCTTGCGTTCTTCAGTCGCAAACTGCGAGATAATGAGCGTAAGTACAGCGTATTTGATCGAGAATTGTTAGCACTGTATCTTGCGGCACGCCATTTTCGTTTTCTGTTGGAGGGTCGATCTTTTACGGCTTTTGTTGATCACAAACCCCTGACGTTTGCCATGTCAAAGGTCACGGAGCCTTGGTCAGCCCGTCAGCAGCGTCACTTGTCGTCCATCTCGGAGTTCACTACGGACATTCAGCATGTGGC
This sequence comes from Nerophis ophidion, assembly GCF_033978795.1. NCBI lineage: Eukaryota > Metazoa > Chordata > Actinopteri > Syngnathiformes > Syngnathidae > Nerophis > Nerophis ophidion. Next base: position 56,742,971 of record NC_084618.1, read on the forward strand.
CGGTAAGGCCAACCCTGTGGCTGACTGTCTCTCACGCGTACTCGTGTGCCCCGTGCAGCTCGGTTAAGATTTTTCGGGAATGGCTGCTGACCAGCCTGACGACCCCGGCATCCGCGCACTCAAAGCTGAAGGTACGGCACTTGTGCTCAAGGAGGTGGTGGTGCAGGATGGCGGTCCCGCCCTCCTTTGTGATGTGTCCACTGGCCGCCCTCGGCCTGTCGTCCCGGTAGACTGGCGCCGCCGGGTTTTTGACGCAATACACTCCCTGTCGCACCCTGGCGTTCGGGCTTCCGTCAAGTTAGTTGGTGCCAAGTTTGTTTGGGCTGGCCTTAGGAAGGATGTTAGGCAGTGGGCTGCCGCATGCGTGGCATGTCAGCGTGCCAAGGTCCACCGGCACACTAAGGCGCCCCTCGAACCATTTACGATTCCGGTCAGGCGGTTTGACCACGTGCATGTGGACTTAGTTGGCCCCCTCCCTCCGTCGCAGGGTTATACACACTTGCTAACGATGGTAGATCGCACCACCAGATGGCCTGAAGCGGTTCCTCTTTCCTCCACTGCCTCTGTAGACGTTGCCCGTGCGTTTCTGTCGGCCTGGGTTGCGCGTTTTGGCACGCCATCCGATATCACCTCGGACGGGGGATCCCAATTCGTGTCGGAGCTTTGGTCAGCGTTGGCACAGTCATTGGGTGTACAGGTGCACCGTACTACAGCCTACCATCCCCAAGCTAACGGTTTATGTGAACGTTTTCACCGGTCGCTTAAGGCGGCTCTGCGTGCGGCGCTCGTGGATAGCAATTGGGTTGACCGTTTACCTTGGGTTATGCTCGGGTTGCGCTCGGCCCCTAAAGAGGATCTCGCTGCGGCCCCCGCTGAATTGGTGTTTGGTCAACCACTCCGTGTTCCGGGTGAATTTTTACCTGAGGGTGGTGCCCCGCGATCGTTTCCCTTTTGGCCGAGGGACTCCTTGGCTCCTGGCCCAGTCCACCACTGTTTCCCTAAATCTTTTGTGCCATTGGAGCTTAAAAATGCCCGTTTTGTTTTTGTTCGTCACGACGCCCACCGTTCGCCCCTCCAACCCCCTTACGATGGCCCATTTAGGGTGCTGGAACACGGTCCTAAAACCTTTGTGCTGGATATGGGCGGGCGCAGGGAATGCGTTTCCATAGACAGGCTTAAACCGGCGCATTGTGTTGCGGGTGAAGAAGTACTGCCGGGCCAAGTCCCCCGCCGAGGTCGTCCTCCAAATCCTGTTAGGGTTGATTGTCGTTCGCCTCCACCGGGCCCTGTTATTTGTTCTTCCCCACAGGGTACACCCGCTCCCCCGCGGGATAGACATTTTACCCGTTGCGGCAGACAAGTGAGGCCCCCGGTAATGTTTTCCCCATAACTTGCTGTCTGGGTGTTCGGGGGGGGGGGGCTGTGTAGCGGCCACTAGGACCATTCTCACACCCAGCAGAAGGGGTGTGGTTTGTTCTACTGGGAGACACTTTAAATATTGCATGTTGTGTTGTGTTTGTGTCATTTTCTCATGTTGGCAGTCTACAATAAAGACCTTGAAGAGACAACGTTCTGTTTCTTGCATTTGCCACACTATCAACATAATACAGTCAGCACACCAGTTAATCATCATAGTATATACATTGAATTATTTACATTATTTACAATCCGGTGGGTGGGATGAGGAGTTTTGGTTGATATCAGTACTTCAGTCATCAACAATTGTATCAACAGAGAAATGGACATTAAAAAAGTTTTAACCCTCTCCCTAACCCTAACCCTTGTGACAGTATTGAAAAGGTGTAAAAATGTAACCAACATTTTTTTTAAATATGCAAATCTAGCATTTAATGAGGAATTTAGTGATTTTGTTTAAAGGGGGATCCCAGGTGCACAAATGTGAATTTGAGTGGGAAGAAGAGCACACGCCGGCGGACTCTTTACTCGGTAAACAACATTCAGCACAGAACGATGGCCAAACCAAACATATCAATATGCTGGGTACTCAATATGACACTTTTTTCTTCCTCGCTATTTATCATATCATACTTTATTTTCCTAAAACAAGCCAAAACACTTTCCGCGGATTTTCCTTCCTCGTTCTGTCTGCCACTTATTATGACGAACAAAAACAACATGGTCTGATTCTGGCTGGGACGCGGACAAGAACCTGGAAAAAGTGAAAGAGCCTCTAGGATTGAAGAAGTTGATGACACAGTGCATGATGGGATGCTGTCACTCCCAGTGTGGAGTATCACTAATCCCATATTAAAGGCCTACTGAAATGAGATTTTCTTATTTAAACGGGGATAGCAGGTCCATTCTATGTGTCATACTTGATCATTTCGCGATATCGCCATATTTTTGCTGAAAGGATTTAGTAGAGAACATGGACGATAAAGATCGCAACTTTTGGTTGCTAATAAAAAGCCTTGCCTTTACCGGAAGTAGCAGACGATGACGTCACCCGTGTGAGGGAGCCTCCAACAAAAAAAGCTATTCGGACCGAGAAAACGACAATTTTCCCATTAATTTGAGCGAGGATGAAAGATTCTTGGCTGAGGATATTGATAGCGAAGTACTAGAAAAATAAAAAATTTAAAATAAAGTTAAAAAAAAAAAGGCGATTCCATTGGGAGCGATTCATATGTTTTTAGACACATTTACTAGGATAATTCTGGGAAATCCCTTATCTTTCTATTGTGTTGCTAGTGTTTTAGTGAGATTATATAGTACCTGATAGTCGGAGAGGTGTGTCTTGACACCAGTCTCTGAGGGAATTAGTCACGGCAGCAGCAACACGACAGAAGTTCCGCTGATCTCCAGTAAGAGGCGACTTTTTACCACAATTTTCTCACTGAAACCTGCCGGTTGACAAGTGGTCGGGATCCATGTTCACTTGACCGCTCTGATCCATAGTAAAGCTTCACCTCCGGGAATTTTAAACAAGTAAACACCGTGTGTTTGTGTGGCTAAAGGCTTAAGCTTACCTCCTCCGTCTTTCTACTTTTACCTCTCCATTATTAATTGAACAAATTGCAAAAGATTCAGCAACACAGATGTCCAGAATACTGTGTAATTGCGCGATTAAAAGAGACGACTTTTAGCCGCTAGTGGTGCTGAGCTAATATGTCCCCTCCAACTCGAGACATCGTGCGCACGCGTCATCATACGTGTCATCATTCTGCGACGTTTTCAACAAGAAACTCCACGGGAAATTTAAAATTGTAATTTAGTAAACTAAACAGGCCGTATTGGCATGTGTTGCAATGTTAATATTCCATCATTGATATATAAACTATCAGACTGCGTGGTCGGTAGTAGTGGGTTTCAGTAGGCCTTTCATCCCATGTGTTGTATTTACACCAACCCTTTGGTGAGAGTGATTACAAATACATTGGAGACAGCCACCACAGTTGACATACTTCACACAAAAGTCACCATTTTTCCGTAGTTGTTTGTCCAACGCTAATGAAGATTTTGTCAAAATTATTTTTGGTTTGTTTTGTTTTCTCTTTATGTTAATTGCCCGGTCAGGTGCGTCTTTAAAGCCTGCTGGTCATGAAACACTGCAGGGATGTGGCAGCAGAGTGCGTCAAATACGGTGGGAAAATAATACTTTCACGAAACAAAAGTCAATCAATCAATCAAGTTTAGTTTAGATTATTCACAATACCATAAAACTATTTCAATAGTAGTGAATATCATCAATTAAAGATGTTGGTACGTGAAAGGGTCCCCCAAATAAGTTAGAAGAAGGTTTTGACAGTGGGTCCAGAGGACAGTATATATACATGGAATGATGAAACATGAAACACGGTAGTAAGCACAACAACAACAACAACAACAAAAAAAAACAACAACAACGCTATATGATAAGCCCTAAATCACCAGTGTCTCAAAGGGCTGCACAAACCACAACACAAACAAAGTATGCTTTATTGTATGTTTATGAGCTGCAGTATGTTAGGAACTGTATGTAGTTGTATTATTTTGGTTTATTTTGTCAGAAAAACTAACGTCTAAACGACAGCGATTGCAAGCATCCGGGCACAGCTAGTCATGACGCCAATTGTTTAAAATTTAATAATCACAGTTGTACTACATTTGTGTTCTATTTTGAGTAAAATGCCATAATCTCAATGGCAATTATTTAATCTTTTTTTTTTTTTTTTTTTTTTTTACAATATACAATTCATTGCAAAAATTCTGTCATTCTACACTTTAGATTTTGTCCATTATCCACAATCTTTATGTGAGAAAATACACACGTCTTTCACATTACTGGGCATTCTAAATAGAGAAAACCTGCGAGCACGAGGCTGCATGCTAACAATGCAGATAACTGGAATTCATTTATGCTAACACCCAAAAGATATCCAAAAACCGTCAACAACACTGCATTTAAAGGCCTACTGAAGCCCACTACTACCGACCACGCAGTCTGATAGATTATACATGAATGATGAAATATTAACATTGCAACACATGCCAATGCGGCCTTTTTAGTTTACTAAATTGCAATTTTAAATTTCCCGCGAGTTTCTTGTTGAAAACGTCGCGGAGTGATGACGCGTACGCGTGACGTCACCGACTGTCAGGAAATATTAGCGCTGCACCACTTGCGGCTAAAAGTCGTCTGCTTTAACCGCATAATTACACAGTATTTTGGACATTTGTGTTGCTGAATCTTTTGCAAGTTGTTCATTTTATAATGGAGACTATAAAAAACAATGCTGTTGGTGGAAAGCGGTGGATTGCAGCTGTCTTTAGCACCGAGACACAACCGGTGTTTCTTTGTTTGTTGTAAAGCGGAGCTGTCAAGCGAACATGTTTTCTCTACGTCAACCAGCATGTTTTTGGTTGGGGAAATTGTAATATACATCTTACCGGAGAAATCATTGGATTATTCGTCGTCCTGCAGCAGCTGTTTAAAAGGCAGCTGTGAGCTTGGCTCCTCGGCTTCTCTCTGAAACACTGCGTGTTAACCGCAGCCATGCGACCTCGAGGTATGTCTTTACAATCTTTAAAATCTCACTAAAACACTATTAAAACAATAAGCAGATAAGGGATCTTCCAGAATCATCCTAGTAAATGTGTCTAATTACATCTGAAACGCTCACATTGCTGCCGCCCGGAGCCTCGCTTTTTTTTTCTTTTTTTTTTTTCTTTTAGTCCTTCACTATCAATATCCTAATTCACGAATCTTTCATTCTCGCTCAAATTAATGGGGAAATTGTCGCTTTCTTGGTCCGAATTGATCTTACTGCTGGAGGCTGCCATTAAAAACAATGTGAATATGTGTGGAGCCCTGCAACTCGTGACGTCATGCGCACATACTTCCGGTAAAGGCAGGGCTTTTCTATTAGCAACTAAAAGTTGTGAACTTTATCGTCGATATTCTCTACTAAATCCTTTCAGCAAAAATATGGCAATATCGCGAAATGATCAAGTATGACACATAGAATGGACCTGCTATTCCCGTTTGAATAAGAAAATCTCATTACAGTAGGCCTTTAAATGCCGTAACCTGTGTATTAAAGGGGAACATTATCACAATTTCAAAAGGGTTAAAAACAATAAAAATCAGTTCCCAGTGGCTTGTTGTATTTTTTGAAGTTTTTTTCAAAATTTTACCGGTCCCGGAATATCCCTAAATAAAGCTTTAAATTGCCTTATTTTCGCTTTCTTCGAAACCACTGTCCATTTCCCTGTGACATCATACAGTGCTGCCAATACAAACAACATGGCGGTTACCACAGCAAGATATAGCGACATTAGCTCGGATTCACACTCGGATTTCAGCGGCTTAAGCGATTCAACAGATTACGCATGTATTGAAACAGATGGTCGGAGTATGGAGGCAGATAGCGAAATGAAATTGAAGAAGAAACTGAAGCTATTGAGCGAATAGCTATTGAGCGAATAGCTATTGACGCTATTCGGCCATAGCGTGGGTGTGCCTAATGAAGAGGCCCAGAGCATGGCTGCCTTATTAGCATCGCCGGTAAAATGTGCGGACCAAACGATCAGGACTTTCGCATCTTGTGACACTGGAGCAACTTAAATCCGTCGATTGGTAAGTGTTTGTTTTGCATTAAATGTGGGTATCTAGTTTCAAATGTACATACAGCTAGCGTAAATAGCATATAAGCATCGATTAGCATAGCATGTTAGCATCGATTAGCTGGCAGTCATGCCGTGACCAATTATGTCTGATTAGCACATAAGTCAACAACATCAACAAAACTCACCTTTGTGATTTCGTTGACTTAATCGTTGCAAATGCATCTGCAGGTTAGCCATACATCTCTGTGCCATGTCTGTCTTAGCATCACCGGTCAAATGTGAACACACTCTGGTACAATCAATGGGTGTCTGGCGGCAGATTTCTTGCCAGTGGTGCAACTTGAATCCCTCCCTGTTAGTGTTGTTACACCCTCCGACAACACACCGACGAGGCATGATGTCTCCAAGGTTCCAAAAAATAGTCGAATAAACAGAAAATAACAGAGCTGAGACCCGGTGTTTGTAATGTGAAAATGAAAATGGCGGGTGTGTTACCTCGGAGACGTCACGTTCTGACGTCATCGCTAAAAGACCGATAAACAGAAAGGCGTTTAATTTGCCAAAATTCACCCATTTAGAGTTTGGAAATTGGTTAAAAAAATACATGGTCTTTTTTCTGCAACATCAAGGTATATATTGACGCTTGCATAGGTTTGGTGATAATGTTCCCCTTTAACCAAGCGACGGTATCATTTTTAATGCACAAAATTACTCTTTTTTTAAGAGTTACTTACTTATTTTTAACCATTGGCAATTTTTTTTTTTTTTTACTATTTCGAACAAACAGAAAAGGTTAAGACCCGCGTGTTCTTGTCTCACATAGGGTTTGTGGATGACGGGCAGAATTTAAAAAAAAAGTGCAATTTTGTGTAAATCACTGCTCTTCTTGTGTAATGCACACATCAGAGCTTTACAAATTGACCTCCAGCCGATATAGCATGTGTTCTCCTGGATGAACGGATACATCACACATGTGGTGTATGATGTACTCCAAAATCCTGTCAGAATGCCACCCGGCGTTCAATTTGTGACAGTAACCGTATGTGCCATGTGAGTTATGATCATTGCGGCTGCCATGGAGAAGACCCAGATACAGTAGATATGCATGGGTGGAATTTAAATTAGAGGAAGAAGGCAGTGGAATTTGAGGACGCACACGACTTCCCTCCTCTACCCCCCTTTTTTCCTCACGAAGGAAGCCCCCAACAGAGTTGAATGGAAACCAGATCTCTCATCTCAAGTCTTCATGTGCGGGGATGTCATGGCCTCATTATCTCGCTCCTTACTCCCTCCCTTCTCCATTCTGCATTCTGCATTGAGCATGATCTCCCACGCGTCTTTATCTCTCTGCATCTTTACATCCTCATCTATGGCTCCCTTTGCATCTTCAGCCCACCCCCACCTCAAGGTCCCAAGTTCAGCGTTAGAGGGCCCAGTGATGCAATCAACTGCTCATTAGTCATTATGATTGACATATGGCATGACGGGTGGGGGGAGCACATTAGTATGTCAGGACTGACTGACTGACTATGTGTGTGTAAGTGTGTGTGTGTGTGTGGGGGGGGGGGGTGTTAAAAGCTGAGAGAAAGACTTGTCCTTCACACAGTAAGACAGTGAAAAGAAACAGCTTCCTTATTGAATGTTCCCTAAAGGCACATATGTGACATCATAAATACGTTGAAAGCCATTTGCACTCGAAAAAAGTTAATTGCACAAAACAATATAAGTGTTTTATTTTCCTTTCTTGAATAGTTCTGCCTTAGGAGTATATTTCTGTGGGTATTTGCCTTCCAAAGACATGCATTGCTGGGTAGCTTTAGAACGCTTTTTAAAGATGTTATTTATATTAAATTAAATAATACTGAATAAAATATACGGTAGTAATAGTAAATTATTAATATACAAACCCTGTTTCCATATGAGTTGGAAAAAATTTTGTTAGATGTAAATATAAACAGTATACAATGATTTGCAAATCCTTTTCAACCAATATTCAGTGGAATGCACTACAAAGACAAGATATTTGTTGTTCAAACTCTAACTTTATTTTTTTTTTGCAAAAATTTGAATTTCATGGCTGCAACACGTGCCAAAGTATTTGGGAAAGGGCATGTTCACCACTGTGTTACATCACCTTTTCTTTTAACAACACTCAATAAACGTGTGGGAACTGAGGAAACTAATTGTTGAAGCTTTGAAAGTGGAATTCTTTCCCATTCTTGTTTTATGTAGCGCTTCAGTCGTTCAGCAGTCCGGGGTCTCCGCTGTTGTAATTTATGCTTCATTATGCGCCACACATTTTTGATGGGAGACAGGTCTGGACTGCAGGCGGGCCAGGAAAGTACCCGCACTCTTTTACTATGAAACCACGCTGTTGTAACACGTGGCTTGGCATTTTCTTGCTAAAATAAGCAGGGGCGTCCATGATAACGTTGCTTGGATGACAACATATGTTGCGCCAAAACCTGTATGGACCATTCAGCATTAATGGTGCCTTCACAGATGTGTAAGTTACCCATGACTTGGGCTCTAATGCACCCTCATACCATCACAGATGCTGGATTTTGAACTTTGCGCCTATAACAATCAGGATGGTTATTTTCCTCTTTGTTCCAGAGGACACCACATCCACAGTTTCCAAATATAATTTAAAATGTGGACTCGTCAGACCACAGAACACTTTTCCACTTTGCATCAGTCCATCTTAGATGACCTCGGGCCCATAGAAGCCAGGGGCGTTCCAGGGTGTTGTTGATAAATGCCTTTCGCTTTGCAAAGTAGAGTTTTAACTTGCACTTACAGATGTAGCGACCAACTGTAGTTACTGACAGTGGCTTTATGAAGCATTCCTGAGCCCATGTGGTGATATCATTTACACACCGATGTCGGTTTTTGATGCAGTACCGCCTGAGGGACCAAAGGTCCGTAATACCATCGCTTATGTGCAGTGATTTCTCCAGATTCTCTTAACCTTTTCATGATTTTCTGGACATTAGATGGTAAAATCCCTAAATGCCTTGCAGTAGCTCGTTGAGAAATGTTGTTCTAAAACTGTTCGACAATGTGCTTAGAAATTGGTGACCCTCACCCCATCCTTGTTTGTGAATTACTTAGCATTTCATGGAAGCAGCTTTTATACCCAATCATGGCACCCACCTGTTCCCAATTAGCCTGCAAACCTGTGGGATGTTCCAAATAAGTATTTGATGAGCATTCCTCAACTTTATCAGTATTTATTGCCACCTTTCCCAACTTCTTTGTCACGTGTTGCTGGCATCAAATTCTAAAGTTAATGATTAATTGCAACAACAAAAATATGTTTATCAGTTTTAACATCAAATATGTTGTCTCTGTAGCATATTCAACTGAATGTGGGTTGAAAATGATTTGCAAATCATTGTATTCTGTTTATATTTACATCTAACACAATTTCCCAACTCATAGGGAAACAGGGTTTGTCGTAGTAAATGGATGTTATATATAAAGTCCGCACTTTATATCGCGTGTGACCCAGGTATCAAAATTACTCCTTGATTTTACGTGAATCTGTATTCAGTAGTACTTACAGGATTAACTAGTTAATTCAAAACCAATAAAATAACTTAAATATTAATTTCAAAGACAATGAGCCATAACCCAAAACTAAGTTTGATGCTTACTGAGGTGTCCTACAACTAAAAAACAAATGATGGTGAATGGTACGTATTCATCCATCCATCCATTTCCTACCGCTTATTCCCTTTGGGGTCGCGGGGGGCGCTGGTGCCTATCTCAGCTACAATCGGGCGGACGGCGGAGTACACCCTGGACAAGTCGCGAGGTCCGTATTCATATAGCGCTTTACTATACATGGAATGATATTATATTTTGCATCACATCACAATCACACACTGATGGAGGAAGCTGCCATGCAAGGCGCAAACCACAACCTATCAGGAGCAAGGGTGAAGTGTTTTGCCCAGGGACACAACGGCCGTGAAAAGGTTGGCGGAGGCTGGACTCCAACCCGGAACCCTCAAGTTGCACCACGTAGCACCAAATGATGGCAGTTAGAAGTATTATTCGGACATTTTGGTGGGTATTAATCCTAAGTGTTTGACAAATTCCACTCAGAAGTGTTTAATTTACTGAATGATTTTGAATAACTACTTTCGCACTTACCTTGACGTACGATTTGTTCTGTGAAGTCTGTTGGGAACAGCAAACACAATACCGACATTTGTTTGGGCAGGGTGTTCTACAAGTTGTCATCTTGTCTTTAGATTTCTTTATGAATACAAATATTACACAAAGTGCTAACAAGAGGCTTTGTAACATGCCAAATGAAACCAGGGTTCATTAATCAAACCTGTCATGCTACTGTCTTACAAGGACAGCCACAATGTAGTCACCATTATAGAAATTAATAATTAAATTACACAACCTTCACCTGTCAAACAGATGGGTGTATTTAACTTTGTAATAAACAAAACAATGAAAGTAGGTTTGAAATCATTGATTTTTGCATTAACTAACTGTGCCCTATTGTACCCTTTATTTTCACAATTTAACACCCTTAACACATTTTACATGACAGTTTTAGCCTGACTGCTGCTGTCTATTACGCTAATCGACAACACAACCTAATGTCAAATAAAGTGCCCTCCATTTAAGACAACTAAAATAGTTCTCCTCAAGATTTGACACTTTTATAATCATGTGGAACATGAAGGACTGTGCTTATGACAGGAATGGACAAACGAATGGCAGGGAAAGATGGATGAAGGCTTTCAGGGATGGACAGAAGAGGGAGGGTGGGGGAAATCTGGCATTGATTAATGAGCCTCTCAGTGTGAGACATTGGTGCGGGTCTCATGAGATGTGATGAGTCCTGGTATGACAACCTTGTCTGGCTGGGCCTTTATGTAAATTTGTATGGTACCATAAACAAACACAGACATTCTGATGGTATGGCAATATGCACACAGGACAGGAGATAGGCCCCTTTCACATTTAAATCAATATGGTACCAATTACTGTTACCTGGGAATTGATATCAGTATTTAACGGCACCTAATTTCGGTACGGTTGCATATTTATGTGTTAATAAATGTTTCTTTTTGGTTGTTTTTATTTATTATAACATCTTTTTTTTTTTTTAAACATCCAACAGTGAGCTGAAAACTGTTTTTTTTTTTTTTTTGTCCTGTCCAGCTTCTCAGGCAAATCATATAGTTGATGTAGATGCCCATATCGGCTGTTCAGATTTACTTTACAAAAGAGAAGTGTAGGATACTCCTCTTGTTGCCTTTTTTGAATTTGACTTTATTAAATGTATTTATATTATCTGATAACTGTTGTCCATGTTAGACGCCTGAGTCTCATTTGCAAGTAGTATTTAAAGTTAAAGTACCAATGATTGTCACACACACACTAGGTGTGGCGAAATTATTCTCTGCATGTGAGGGGAGCTGTGGGCAGCAGCAGTGCCACGCCCGGGAATCATTTTTGGTGATTTAACCCCCAATTCCAAACCTTAATGCTGAGTGCCAAGCAGGGAGGTAATGGGTCCCATTTTTATAGTCTTTGGTATGACTCAGCCGGGATTTGAACTTACAACCTACCGACCTCAGGGCGGACACTCTACCCACTAGGCCACTGATATATCAGCATTGAATTTGAAGATCAAACCTTAAATCAAATATTTTCAAAAACATGTTAACGACCTTCTAAATACGTTTTTTAAACAGTATGAGAAACCTCAAGACATGAAATAACACCCTTTATTGACACCTACTTTATTTTAATCCAATATAGTAGTGTTGCCAGAGGCTGAGGCAATCTGTGGCCACGATACTGAATAGTGCGCTGTGATTGAGTTGCTCTCCTCCAGTGGCCAATTCTACATTCAGCCATAACTATGTTTTAAAATGCCAATAGGACGAAAAAAATACATCGGAAACAAATCTGCAAGATGACGAAGCCGAATATTTGAATCATGATGCAGCAAGGGACGACTGTAGTAGACTTTGCTTGCAGTTGTAATTCTAAGATGTTAGATGGAGATAGTGTATAAGCAACATAATTTGTGTCGTCTTGTGAGGAAGTAGTCTCCGCCATTAAGCTGAATCTAGTACCTAAAAAGTGTTTGTACAGTAAGTTTGGTATATAAGTATTGTATATTGTATGGGACGGCGTGGCACAGTGGTAGAGTGGCCGTGCGCAACCCAAGGGTCCCTGGTTCAATCCCCACCGAGTCCCAACCTCGTTACGTCTGTTGCGTCCTGAGCAAGACACTTCACCCTTGCTCCTGATGGGTGTTGGTTAGCGCCTTGCATGGCAGCTCCCTCCATCAGTGTGTGAATGGGTAAATGTGGAAGTAGTGTCAAAGTGCTTTGAGTACCTTGAAGGTAGAAAAGCGCTATACAAGTATCATTTTATCATTTATATATTGCACACCAGCTGTTTGATTGTAACGTGTACCTTAGGTGTAGTTTTCATTACCAAATGTGGAGGTGTTGAAATCGCCATGTGAAATTGCTGATCGTAATCAGTAATATAAATTGACATAAACCCTGCACATTTTGAAAAGTGGAGCCTAGCTTTACTTTTTAGTCTATTTCTTTCAGTCATACTTCCTTTGCTGGCATGGAAAACTGAAACAGTATCTGGAGGCAGTCCAGTCTGAATGCTACTTACTTGACTGTTTGTTGTGCTTGCCCAGAGTTTGAGCCTTCCCAGTCTGCAACCAGACGTTAGGTCACGTGTAACAAAGGTATCAAAAAATTGCACCGCCCGTTTGATTTTACATGAGTCGATACCAGGTAGTACTTGCCCATAGTATAGTTGCTCCCAATAAAAGTAAAACAAATCCGGTACGCATCTCTGCACAAGACACAATTACTGGACAGGCTACAATATCGGGAAACTATACCAGATGGAGACCAACAATCTCCATGAGCACGGAGAAAAAACCTAACTACGGATAAGCCAAGAAAAGACCAAGGCCGTGGTCGTTGGACAAATACAACACTATCTATCACTAACTATGGAGAAACATGACATAGAGTATGTTGACGACTTCACCTATCTTGGAAGTACCATCTCAAGTACAGAAGACGTGGAGAAAGACGTCAACAACAGAATTGGCAAAGCTGCAGGTGTGTTCCAATGGCTACGAAACATCTGGTCGTCCAAAGCCATCACAAAGGCCATCAAGCTACGACTCTACATGTCAGTAGTCATACCAACAGCAACCTACGCCCGTGAAACGTGGATGAAGACACTGACAGCCAGTATCACTGACAAGCTAGATGTCTCCACAGACGATGCCTCAGATCCATCCTGAATATCTCCTGGAGAGACAACACCTCCAACGAGGAGGTGATGAGAAGGCCAGGTGTAGCAGCACTGTCTGACATTGTCTCCGAAAGGAGAAGAAGAATGATGACTGCCAAGAGAGAGACCAGCAAGTGTGGCAATGGACTGGATGCCAGAAGGTGGAATAAGACGAAGAAGAAGACGTGGAGACAGACAGCTAAGGAAGACCTAAGGGAGATGGGTGTCAGCTGCCACGGAGCAAGAAGAGCCGCCAGAGGCCATAGAAAATGGAGGGGACTCGTCGCCAAATGTTCCGATAGGAACGGGAGGAACTATGTCTAAGTCTAAGTCTAAATAAGTTCTCGATAACATTATGAATAGGCAATGGTCAATGTGGCAGGTAACAGAACAAAGGGTTGACAAAGTTGTCTGATGGCCAAATATTAATGAAATTGGGTAAGAAGTAAGTTATATTTTTAAGAAACAAGGCTATATTTTAAAGGTTATTCCGACAAAAGAAATGGACAGAACCGGTGTGTGTCTATACAGTATGTGCATGTTGTAGCTATATCGACTAACAGACGTAAACAAATGTATGATTCATGATTCTCATGCATTCAGGAGGACTTTACAGGACTGTGAGTTACAATTCCGCTCCATACTCTACCTCACAACCACTAGGAATCCATGATCAGGCAAATTTTAAATAGAAGCTAAACTACAGCCCTCGTGTGTGCTAAATCCGATAAGCCTGATGGTTTATAGAATAAAAATCCAAAACTGTTCGTAAAAGAACCAGCAAGATGCGAAGCCTCGTGGATTAAAAAAAAGGCCTCAACCTCCTCTTTAGGAGACTTCCTGTCTTCAACCAACCAAATGATAACATCCTGATGACATCAGCACTGGTCCATCATCCGACTGTCTTGGGAGCATACTGCAGATGATTACAAGGTCACTGATAGTGATTGGGGATTGTAGTGTTATGCTGATTGTGGTAAGCGCTCGAGCAGTTAAGTCATAATTGTGCTCTGCGTGTGCACGTGAAGCTCAAGTCGGTCAGCTGCAGGGATGTGTTCACGTTAAAAGCTGATTATGGCACAACCTGCTGACCTCAGCATTGAACCTGAAAACAACATTTCCCTCAACTTTTCCTTTTTTTTCTTCCTAAAGCTCGGGATCGGAGGTTATGTATTGTTTAGCTTGTTGTTGGCGAATGAAACATTCCACCCTCTATATTTTGTCATCGTCCGTGGACTAGGAAATAGGCTGCAAACTAACTCATGGACAAACATTCCATCATTTTGGGGGCGGGGGTTGGAGGAGATCTGCAACTTACTGAATGCTATTAAAGTCAGTTTAGCCCTCCAAGGTTTCAGGTTTTAAACCCCAATAAAGCCGTAAATCACATTTATATGTGTGATTAAGAAGAAAACCACAGTGCTCATGACCACCAGTTCAAGAGCACATGCTCAAGACCCAAATGTTGTGGTCAGGTTTAGGGTAACAATATCTTACCAAGAACACACAGGGATCACCATAGTTGCACATAATTACAGTGTCTCCCCTGTTGGGGGTGTGCAACACCTCCCCCCCTCTCAAGGTACCAGGCTATCATTTATTTCCATTTGAGCCAACATGATGATATTCATCATTCTCCTGTCAGAGAGAGTTTCAATTCACACCTCCGGGAGAACTTTGAACATGTCAAGAGGGAGGTGCGGGACATTGAGTCTGAGTGGACCATGTTCCGAACCTCTATTGTCGAGGCGGCTGATTGGAGCTGTGGCCGCAAGGTTGTTGGTGCCTGTCGTGGCGGTAATCCCAGAACCCGTTGGTGGACACCAGCAGTGAGGGATGCCGTCAAGCTGAAGAAGGAGTCCTATCGGGTTCTTTTGGCTCATAGGACTCCGGAGGCAGTGGACGGGTATCGACGGGCCAAGCGGTGTGCAGCTTTAGCGGTCGCGGAGGCAAAAACTCGGACATGGGAAGAGTTCGGGGAAGCCATGGAAAACGACTTCCGGACGGCTTCGAAGCGATTCTGGACCACCATACGGCGCCTCAGGAAGGGGAAGCAGTGCACTATCAACACCGTGTATGGTGCGGATGGTGTTCTGCTGACTTCGACTGCGGATGTTGTGGATCGGTGGAGGGAATACTTCGAAGACCTCCTCAATCCCACCAACACGTCTTTCTTTGAGGAAGCGGTGCCTGGGGAATATGTAGTGGACTCTCCTATTTCTGGGGCTGAGGTCGCTGAGGTAGTTAAAAAGCTCCTCGGCGGCAAGGCCCCGGGGGTGGATGAGATCCGCCCGGAGTTCCTTAAGGCTCTGGATGCTGTGGGGCTGTCTTGGTTGACAAGACTCTGCAGCATCGCGTGGACATCGGGGGCGGTACCTCTGGATTGGCAGACCGGGGTGGTGGTCCCTCTCTTTAAGAAGGGGGACCGGAGGGTGTGTTCCAACTATCGTGGGATCACACTCCTCAGCCTTCCCGGTAAGGTTTATTCAGGTGTACTGGAGAGGAGGCTTCGCCGGATAGTCGAACCTCGGATTCAGGAGGAACAGTGTGGTTTTCGTCCTGGTCGTGGAACTGTGGACCAGCTCTATACTCTCGGCAGGGTTCTTGAGGGTGCATGGGAGTTTGCCCAACCAGTCTACATGTGCTTTGTGGACTTGGAGAAGGCATTCGACCGTGTCCCTCGGGAAGTCCTGTGGGGAGTGCTCAGAGAGTATGGGGTATCGGAATGTCTTATTGTGGCAGTCCGCTCCCTGTATGATCAGTGCCAGAGCTTGGTCCGCATTGCTGGCAGTAAGTCGGACACGTTTCCAGTGAAGGTTGGACTCCGCCAAGGCTGTCCTTTGTCACCGATTCTGTTCATAACTTTTATGGACAGAATTTCTAGGCGCAGCCAAGGCGTTGAGGGGTTCCGGTTTGGTGGCCACGGGATTAGGTCTCTGCTTTTTGCAGATGATGTAGTCCTGATGGCTTCATCTGGCCGGGATCTTCAGCTCTCACTGGATCGGTTCGCAGCCGAGTGTGAAGCGACCGGAATGAGAATCAGCACCTCCAAGTCCGAGTCCATGGTTCTCGCCCGGAAAAGGGTGGAGTGCCATTTCCGGGTTGGGGAGGAGACCTTGCCCCAAGTGGAGGAGTTCAAGTACCTAGGAGTCTTGTTCACGAGTGGGGGAAGAGTGGATCGTGAGATCGACAGGCGGATCGGTGCGGCGTCTTCAGTAATGCGGACGTTGTATCGATCCGTTGTGGTGAAGAAGGAGCTGAGCCGGAAGGCAAAGCTCTCAATTTACCGGTCGATCTACGTTCCCATCCTCACCTATGGTCATGAGCTTTGGGTCATGACCGAAAGGATAAGATCACGGGTACAAGCGGCCGAAATGAGTTTCCTCCGCCGGGTGGCGGGGCTCTCCCTTAGAGATAGGGTGAGAAGCTCTGCCATCCGGGAGGAACTCAACGTAAAGCCGCTGCTCCTCCACATCGAGAGGAGCCAGATGAGGTGGTTCGGGCATCTGGTCAGGATGCCACCCGAACGCCTCCCTAGGGATGTGTTTAGGGCACGTCCAGCTGGTAGGAGGCCACGGGGAAGACCCAGGACACGTTGGGAAGACTATGTCTCCCGGCTGGCCTGGGAACGCCTCGGGATCCCCCGGGAAGAGCTAGACGAAGTGGCTGGAGATAGGGAAGTCTGGGCTTCCCTGCTTAGGCTGCTGCCCCCGCGACCCGACCTCGGATAAGCGGAAGATGATGGATGGATGGATGGATGATGATATTCAGACCACAGTCATGGTCATTTCTAAGCCTTAGTGCGCAACATAATGGAACTGTGTGCACCACAATGCCAACAAAAGGAAATAGATCCGGCACCCTGCAACATTCTTGCAACATCCCCCTTAAATGCTTTCTCAAGTACAACAGTGGAAATGAATACAAATCCACAACAATCCTCTTTGGTTGTATTATCTTTTGAGTTGTGGGCTGTTGAAACACGTGCACAAACATGCACACACACTCACACACACATAAAGGTACTGTGATAATATACTTTATAACAATGCAACTGTATTTAACACTTCACGTTTCCCACTGTGCACCCCCCGTGCATTTTTAAATCCTGTATATTGGGAGCCAAAATGCTAAATGCCAGAAACACCTTGTTAAAATTGAAAAAGCTTGCTTTTGCTCAACTTACTGGTGTCACTGATGGATATACAAAGCTTAAAAATGTGCACTTCCCTCCCGTTTTTAAGAATGATGTTAGAAGGAATAAGTGGGGCTTTTGTAAAGTTTAACGTTTTTTTGTTTTTTTTTCTGGCATTAAACTGTCAGTTAGGAAAAAAATTAGTGTCATAAATGTTGCTTTGATGGTTCAATACAAGGTTGTTTGATTTAAATGAAGTACCTTTGAAAGTACAGTACGTACCCCTCCCTATCAAAAATGCAAAATGTTTTTGTGACGGACTTCCTGCCATCTGTGTGTGGGTTGCAGTGAAGATGGATACATGACGCATCATAGCAGGTTTGACCCATGTTTATTATTTCAATACCCATGATGTCTTCTTGCCTGTCTGTCGCGCCACTTTTCGGTGCCCGGGCTCTTCCTGCTGGTCGTGGCGGCGCACCTTTCGGTGGCCGGTGGGTGCGTCTGTTGCGGGGGCTCATCGTCTTCCGGGTCTCGTTCGTCGTGCTCGTGGTCGGTCTTGTCAGGTGGTTCCTTCTCCTACTTCTGCCACGATCGTTCCTCCCTCGCCATTTTTATGCTGCAGCACAAGATGTAGGGATTGAGCACAGGTGTGTTGTGTACGCACCTGACTCTGATTGCTGCTGCAGCGCCGCTCCGAGTGCGTCACGCCTCTCCTCTCTGCTGCATGCCCCGCCTCCTGGCCTCCATCTTGGTCAGGACCGCTGCTCCTCTCAGCCCGCTGTCGGCTCCGTCTCTCCACAGTTTTGTTCCACAGCAAACCTAGCATCAAAACTTCACTCAACAGAGATGTCGTAATGTCCCCAAAGCTCACCTTTAAGAATTCACACACAGTACCAGCATTTCGGAACAGGGATGAGGTGATAAAATAAATATAACAATATTGTACATCTACCATAGCATAAGAGAAAGTTATGTGTACATTTAAATTTAGCATCTCATTGCACATAACTGTTGTGCGCTCAAGGACCCTTAATTAAAATTAGAAACAGAGCTGTCATTAGGTTTTAAAGACAAGGGAAATTCAACCCCCAGGAGATGCACTAATATAAATAATAATAATAGCAATAGTAATAGTATCAATCAACCAATCAATGTTTACTTATATAGCCCTAAATCACTAGTGTCTCAAAGGGCTGCACAAATCACAACACAAACCACTACGACATCCTCGGTAGGCCCACATAAGGGCAAGGAAAACTCACACCCAGTGGGACGTCGGTGACAATGATGACTATGAGAACCTTGGAGAGGACAAAAGCAATGGATGTCGAGCGGGTCTAACATGATACTGTAAAAGTTCAATCCATAATGGATCCAACACAGCCGTGAGAGTCCAGTCCAAAGCGGATCCAACACAGCAGCGAGAGTCCCGTTCACAGCGGAGCCAGCAGGAAACCATCCCAAGCGGAGGCGGATCAGGGATGTCCCAAGCCGATACACAGGCGAGCGGTCCATCCTAGGTCCCGACTCTAGATGAGCGGCTCTGGATGAGCGGTTCATCCTGGGTCTGGACAGCCGGTATGTCATCCATGGCCACCGGATTGGACCGGACCCCCTCAACAAGGAGAGTGGGACATAGGAGAAAAAGAAAAGAAATGGCAGATCAACTGGTCTAAAAGGGAGTCTATTTAAAGGCTAGAGTATACAAATGAGTTTTAAGGTGAGACTTAAATGCTTCTACTGAGGTAGCATCTCGAACTGTTACCGGGAGGGCATTCCAGAGTACTGGAGCCCGAAATGAAAACACTCTATAGCACGCAGACTTTTTTTGGGCTTTGGGAATCACTAATAAGCTGGAGTCCTTTGAATGCAGATTTCTTGCCGGGACATATGGTACAATACAATGGGTAAAATAGGATGGAGCTAGACCGTGTAGTATTTTATACGTAAGTAGTAAAACCTTAAAGTCCCATCTTAAGTGCACAGGAAGCCAGTGCAGGTGAGCCAGTATAGGCGTAATGTGATCAAACTTTCTTGTTCTTGTCAAAAGTCTAGCAGCCGCATTTTGTACCAACTGTAATCTTTTAATGCTAGACATGGGGAGACCTGAAAATAATACGTTACAGTAATCGAGGCGAGACGTAACAAACGCATGGATAATGATCTGAGCGTCTTTAGTGGACAGAATGGAGCGAATTTTAGCGATATTATGGAGATGAAAGAAGGCCGTTTTAGTAACGCTTTTAATGTGTGGGTCAAAGGATTCGTAATAATAATAATAGTAATAACGATAATAATAATTATTAGGGCAGTGAATCTTCTGGGTGTCCCACGATTCGATGCAATATCGATTCTTGGGGGTCATGATTCGATAATATATTGATTTTTTCGATTCGATTCGATTCGATTCTATTCTCGATTAAAACACGATATTTTTCCGACTCAAAACGATTCTGTATTCATTCAATACATAGGATTTCAGCAGGATCCACCCCAGTCTGCTGACATGCTAGCAGAGTAGTAAATTTAAAAAAAAAAAAAACTTTTATAATTGTAAAGGACAATGTTTTATCAACTGATTGTAATAATGTACATTTGTTTTAACTATTAAACAAACCAAAAATATGACTTATATTGTCTTTGTGAAAACATTGGATACAGTGTGTTGTCAAGCTTATGAGATGTGATGCAAGTGTAAGCCACTGCGACACTATTGTTCTTTTTTATTATTTTTGTAAATGTCTAATGATAATGTGAATGAGGGATTTTTAATCACCGCTATGCCGAAATTATAACTAATATTGATAATGTTGTTGATAATATTCATTTTTGTTTCACTACTTTTGGTTTGTTCTGTGTGTTGCTGGGTCAGGTTTAGTTTTGGAATTGGATTGCATTGTTATGGTATTGCTGTGCAGTGGTTTGTTGGATTGATAAAAAAAAAAAAAAAAAAGATTTTTTAAAAATGAGAATCGATTCTGAATCGCCCAACGTAAATGATTCGATTCGTATTCGAATTGATTTTTCCCCACCCCTCTAGTAATTATAATCCTATGTATATCAGATAATAACTACTTTAGAAGTTTCCCTTTATTATGAAGTAAAGGGAAACTTAACATATGTTATCATATTTAAGTGAATAATTATTCAAATTCAAAGACTGGCCATTTAAAATTATATTCATGGGGACTGTTTGTTAAAAAAAAAAAAAAATACCCCCCAAAAAATATAAAACTAATTATTATTTGGGAAGGGGTTGATAAATATGTGTTTTAGATTTTTTAATCCCATTTTTAAAAAGTAAAAAAAACATGAAACTGAATTATTGCTAAATCTATTGTATCAATTGCATCATGCATACCAAATGTGGGTGTGGAGCAGCGGTTTTAGCACGATTAAACACATGTTGGTGACTCAGTCGCAGTGATTTTTTTATTACGTTAAATGTCAAAATAACCAACCATAGATCTGAATAAGTATACAGTAATCAATGTCAACAAGAGCCTTTAAATGTGTGTTTCCAGAATGTCCCTGTAGGCACCACACTGAAACATTGAGACTAGTCAATTTTCAAGGGTTGTCTTCCTTTAAAAATGGTCTTACTATGCAAAAACATCTTTTCTTACCTGTTGGCACCTGTTTTTGTGTATTTGGGGTCTCCATTATTCCCAAAAATATTAACTCAAAGCCTGGAAAGCATGGCGAATATTATTTTGCCTTCTTCCAAACTTGCTCCGGGCCATTCAGAATATGACTTTATTGATGATATAAATATATATATATATATATATATATATATATATATATATATATATATAAATATCCATCCATCCATCCATCCATTTCTACCGCTTATTCCCTTTTGGGGTCGCGGGGGGCACTGGCGCCTATCTCAGCTACAATCGGGTGGAAGGCGGGGTACACCCTGGACAAGTCGCCACCTCATCGCATATATATATATATATATATATATGCATGTTTTAATTATTATTTTCATCTTTATTTACACCAATTACAAATAGTACCGATAAGCGTGTCAAAGAATATTGCTATCAATACCGTACATCGATTATGGTATCAGTATTGATAAAATCCTAACGATATACTGTACGTACCTCGGCATGGCTGAAGACCATATTGTTGAACACCAAGCAGGGAGTCAGCTTATTAGGCTTACATGTACGGTACTATTCATATTTTGTCTCACTCCACTGTTTCCATCACTGTAGAAATGATGCAGACCATTTTTTCAATGGAAGAACTCTTGTTTTTGGCTGCCTCCAATAGTGAGCTCATTTTAGTGGTAAACTGTAATGACCACAGGTGAGTGTTGATTTGAGAGTGGAAACATGAAGCGTTTACTCTCTTAGATTAACTACAAACTCAATCCATGTCAAAATAACGTACTAATGTGACAAATCAGTGAGGACTTTGGTAAGTGGTTGTTAATCTCGGATGTCATTTTCGCATTGCGCAGATGTGGCTTTACATTTGTGAAATACTATTCTAAAAACTTTAGGGAGTCTAAAGTAGCTTGGAAAACGCAAGATCAGTAAAATGTTCCAATACAACCTCAAAAGCCCCCCGCCCCAAATGGATTATTTTATAAGTACAATATTAGGTTTAGACACAGTTTCGCTGAACAATCCCAGAACAAGGTCGATTGGTGTCTGTGCACGCACGTCATTAGAAATCCATATCAACCGCTCTATGACTCCCTCGTTCTGCTAAAATGGTATTTCACAGTTCCTCAGGCTATTGAATTTCTGAGCACCAATCTGTGGCTGACAGTGTTTGCCAATGATGATGTTCACATGAGTCCCCGATACTAGCAAAATCGGTGCGCCGGCGTCAAATTCTAATTGCAGGAAACCGTTTGGTTGGCCAACTACTTTATCACTTCTAACTGCTCTGCTTGGAAACTAGGTTTCATCAGCCTAATGTACTTTTGTTTTATGAGTGCAGCGATAGAGAATGATAAACAGTTGATTTTTCCAGGCTGCTTGTTTCATTCAAAAAGAATACATGGTGAGATCTCTGCAGTAGTTGCACAGTATGAGTATTCCTCTTATTAGCATTGAAAGCAGCATGAAGATGGGAGACCCCATGGGAGAGGGAAAAGAAGAAGAGCCCGGCGATCAGAAGACAGGAAAATAGATTATAGAGAGACGGTTTAAAGAGCGGTTGGAAAAATAGAGCAGGAGGATATTGTATGTCTTCTGAACTGTTGATATGATTTGCAGAATCCTTGTAATATCATCAGGCTTCCAATCAACGAATCTAATGAGATGTCAAGAATAGGAGGAAAGATATTGTTTAGTTTGAAACCCGAACATTATCAGGTGCGGAATCTTCCACACGCGCAGCTATCGTCAGGCTCGGACAAACTTGAGCGAGATGATGAGGTGCCGATGAGGTAGATTGGGGAGGAAGGACTGCGTAAGACGGCAGGACAAGCTCGCCCCTTCCATCGCATGAGCTCACCCCTTATGCTTAATCACCTTGTGAATTTTCACATAAAACTTTATGCCCTCCCAACTCTTAACCCCATTCCAAAAGGGTTTAGTGCCAGAGCAACCCCAATGCATAATGCATTCCATTCTGACCTGTGGATTAAAAAGGCCTTACAAATTAAGAGCAGTCGGTTACAAAGAATTTGTTTTTTTAAACTTATTCTCAAATGTTTCATCCAAACGACCGCTTTCTACATCGACTGCATTACCTTTTTCAAGTTATTCCCCCTGCCTATAAAAAATTTGTTGTTTGGGCTTCACCTATGCTGCTTTGTGCCATTACCCTTGTTACTGACTTTATTTTACACATTTTATTATTATTATCAAGGTTAGATTTTGATCTAACTCATAATGACTAGTATACACAAGCTATAGGGAAGATATCAGTAGAAAAACTAAGATATTGAGTCGTAACTAAATAAATGGGGCGGCATAGCGTAGTGGGTAGAGCGGCCAGCCAGAAACCTGAAGGCTGCAGGTTCGCTTCCCACCTATTGACATCCAAAAATCACTGCCGTTGTGTCCTTGGGCAGGACACTTCACCCTTCGCCCCCGGTGCCACTCACACTGGTGAATGAATGATAGGTGGTGATCGGAGGGGCCGTAGGCGCAAACTGGCAGCCACGCTTCCGTGACTCTACCCCAGTAGCTTACCACCACCAGGTGTGAATGAATGTTGAGTCCCACTTCTCTGTGAGTGTTTAAAAAAGCGTGATATAAATCTAAGTTGTATTATTATCATGATAAATATGTCATTAAATTAACCTAAAATAGGACCCTTTCTTCCTTGTGGTGAATAATGGCTACAGTGGGGTTGACAGGTTTATTAGATGCAATGCAAGTGTAAGCCACTGGGAGTATTGCTATTGTTTTTAATATTAATGGCTTTAATGGGGGGCAGCACGGTGCGGCAGGGGTTAGTTCACGTGCCTCAATATACGAAGGTCCTGAATTTAATCCTGGGCTCGGGATCTTTCTGTGTGGAGTTTGCATGTTTTTCCAGTGACTGCATGGGTTCCCCGCCCACCGCCCGAATGCAGCTGGGATAGGCTCTAGCACCCCCCGCAATGCCAATAGGAACCACCATTAGAAAATGGATGGATGGCTGTAATGGCGATAGAAATAAGTAATTAAAAAAAAAAGAAAACGTTCTGTTATTGTAATCAAAGTAGTTTGGTGTTTAATTTTTTGACTCAATATTATTGATACTATTGATGGTATTGATTGGTTTCCCTTTTTTTAATTTTATAATATATTGTATTTGTTTGTCTTCTCAGTTGCTTTGTACATTTTTATGGTAAGTATTGCAAAGCTGGGATTGAGTTGGGTTGGAGTTTCGGTTGCTTGATTTTCTTTCATTGGACTGATTCACATTATGTGTGATTTAAAAAAATAAAATTCATGATAAAACAAATCCAAATATTATTTAATAAATCAATCCAAGTTTTCCGAGCCCCCAATCAAATTGAAATGAAATTGTTAATAATGCTTAATTTGAGCCACTAAACATATTCGTGCTGCTGTAGTTTTTTAGTGAATAAATATTTAGTGTCTGGCAGTTAATTCATCCAGCCAGTCTTGGCAATTCCTCAGTAAGGAAAGTAGCTATTGGCTCTCCCACGAGTTGCTAGAAGTTGGTGGATGACACCATCACCTCATTTGAATGATTGATTACAATGGATGCTGTCAGAGAGAGAGATCATTTTGTAGGGAAGCTATAAAGTGAGTTTTTAAAAATGCGCTGTATGATTAAGAACTGCGAATGTAGTTCCTTCTGTTGAGTCTTATTTTGTTTTCTTTAAATTCAAACCAATTTAATTCGGCATCGTTGAAATGTTAAGAGTGTCAACTTTCATGTAAAGACTGGTTGTGATATTCATGAACGTACTAAGTGGCTCATAACTAAGATGAACGATGGGATTGGGACGTTGCAGTGATTTATTTTTAGCGTGACAGTCAAACATTTACATTTGCATTTGTCCAGGGTGTACTCCGCCTTCCGCCCGATTGTAGCTGAGATAGGCACCAGCGCCCCCCGTTACCCCAAAGGGAATAAGCGGTAGTAAATGGATGGATGGATGGATGGATAATCCATCCCTAATCTGAACCCAATCAATTTAAAGGCCTACTGAAAGGAGATTTTCTTATTTAAACGGGGATAGCAGGTCCATTCTATGTGTCATACTTGATCATTTCGTGATATTGCCATATTTTTGCTGAAAGGATTTAGTAGAGAACATCCACGATAAAGTTCGCAACCGGAGAAAAGCCCTGCTTCTACCGGAAGTCGCAGACGATGACGTCACATGTTGAGGGCTCCTCATATATTCACATTGTTTTCAATGGGAGCCTCCAACAAAATCAGCTATTCAGACCGAGAAAACGACAATTTCCCCATTAATTTGAGCGATGATGAAAGATTTGTGTTTGAGGATATTTATAGCGACGGACTGGAAAAAAGAAAACGCGATTGCAATTGCATTGCATTGAGACAGATTCATATGTTTTTAAAGACATTTACTAGGATAATTCTGGGAAATCCCTTATCTTTCTATTGTGTTGCTAGTGTTTTAGTGAGTTTAACTGTACCTGATAGTCGGAAGTGTATGTCCACGGCCGGGTCTTGACGCCAGTGTCTCGGGGAAGTCGACGGCAGCTGTATGGACGGCACAAGCTCAGCTAATATCCGGTAAGAGGCGACTTTTTAACCACAATTTTCTCACCGAAACCTGCTGGTTGACATGTAGTCGGGATCCATACTAAAGTTCCACCTCCGTGAATTTTAAAAAAGAAATCACCGTGTGTTTGTGTGGCTTAAGGCTAAAGCTTCCCAACTCCGTCTTTCTACTTTGACTTCTCCAAAAAATAATTGAACAAATTGCAAAAGATTCAGCAACACAGATGTCCAAAATACTGTGTAATTATGCCGTTAAAGCAGACGACTTTTAGCTGTGTGTGTACGCAACGCTCATATTCACAACAGCCCGTGACGTCACGCGTACACGTCATCATTACGCGATGTTTTCAAAAAAATGCCCGGGAAATTTAAAATTGCAATTTGATAAACTAAAAAGGCCGTATTGGTATGTGTTGCAATGTTAATATATCAACATTGATATATAAACTATCAGACTGCGTGGTGGGTAGTAGTGGGTTTCAGTAGGCCTTTAAAGAATAGTAGAAAATTATTTTTTCCTACTAGAACTAAGGATAACAATGTCATTAGGGGAAAAGGTTTAGACCAGGGGCCGGCAACCAAAAATGTTGAAAGAGCCATATTGAACCAAAAATACAAAAACAAATCTGTCTGGAGCCGCAAAAAATTAAAAACCATATTACATACAGATAGTGTGTCATGAGATATAAATTGAATTATGACGACTTAAAGAAAACTTAATGAGCTCAATATAGCTACAAATGAGGCATCGTAATGCAATATGTACATACAGCTAACCTAAATAGCTTGTTAGAATCGATTAGCTTACAGTCATGCAGTGACCAAATGTCTGATTAGCACACTCCACATAAGTCAATAACTTAAAAAAATCTCACTTTTGTGCGTTCATACACAAGGTTATAAGTTTGGTGGACAAAATGAGACAGAAAAAGAAGTGGCATAAATTACGTATGTCTGAAAAAGTCGGAGAAAGTTATGCATGTAAACAAACTAGGGTGAGTTCAATGACCGCCAAAATTAGTAGGACAAAACGGCGCTCGCCAAATACTCGAATCAGTGAAGCATGTTTAATATAAACAGTGTGCTTTATAGCAATTAGGGAGGTTTGTGTCATGTTTGTCCTCCTACAGAAACCAAATTAAAACAAAAAAAATATTTTTTTTCCCCCTCATCATTTCCATTTTTCATATATTTTTTTAAAAAGTTCCAAAGAGCCACTAGGGCGGTGTTAAAGAGCTGCATGTGGCTCCAGAATCGCTGGTTGCCGACCTCTGGTTTAGACACATAACACACGTTCAGTGGCTAATACTAGAACTAGTGCTCTAATAAAAACATCATGACGTATTAGATGCTAATGGAAACTAAGGAAGGAGCACTAAGAAGGAGGTTTCAAAAAGGTGTCTCACGCATGAGGTTGGTCATACGTCGTCTTTACAAATGGGTAATAAGACCCCAAATGGATGCTTTCAAACATACTGCAGAGTTTAATTTTGGTTAACAACTATTACGTGTTTAACGTAGTCCGCTGAAACATTTTTTGGTTTTGTTTTTGTTTTCGAAACCGTCTCCCAACAACACCCGGAAAGAGTAGACTATCTTCTCCCACAAATATCACATTTATTTGAAGGGTGTGGTTAAAAGGGCGACGGGAGAAGCTTGGCTTCATCTCCTATTTTCCAAGGTGAAGAAAATATGTTTATTGGTGATGTGGCCACAGAAGCAGAGTGTACCTTTTCTACAGGAGGAGCTTTCTTACTGGGTTTATGGGTGTGTATGTTGGCAGGAGACAACTTGCTGGCTCATCTCATTGGCTGTTGTGCTGAAAGGTTATTGCCCATGGTGATTTAAATCAACATATCAACAATACTTAGTAGCTGGTGGGTCGAACAACTCTTCTAATATTCAGATGTGCTTTTTATTATTATTATTAATGATCAATCAGTCACAAATGAGAATGCAAACCAAAGCAATAAGCAGGAGAAGAAATGCAAAACATCAACTAAGATGTGCAGTAAACAATGCACCAGTTCTGGCAAATAAATGCCTGTAATCAATGATTGTCCACAGGGGTGATAATCAACTTTCCTGACGGGGCTGTGATGTAGCAAAAACAGGGAGGAAGGAGTTCAGACATCTGTATTTGTATTGGTTGTCTGTGAGTGTTTCATTTTTATTTATGAATGTGTCCAATCTGTTGTTAAACAATTTTTCAATCATTTTAGAAATATGTGGAAGTAGAGAAATAGGTCTGTAGTTTGTAAACTAGTGTTTGTCACCAGTCGTAAAATTTGATACGTTTGCTATTTTAATTCAACTAGGACAGGGGTCGGGAACCTTTTTGGCTGAGAGGGCCATGAAAGCCAAATATTTTAAAATATATTTCCGTGACAGCCATATAATATTTTTAACGCTGAATACAACTGTCAGGTTCAAACACTGATGACATCTATTAAACAGACTAGAAGCAAAGAATTAAACAGAGACTGGATTTAATTTAGCTCAATGTGGAGAAACCTTATACAGTGTCGTCCCAGGCTCTGACAAGAGAATTCTACACCTCTTTTATTTGGGCTTTTCCTGATTACAACAAAAAATGTGTGTATCTCTTATTGTTTTTAATAACATTGTTATTCTGAAGCTAACCAATAATAAATAAAATACTTCTTACCATTAATGTGACTTCTTGAACAGGTGCGATAGAAACGGATGGATGGATTCAAAATGCATGAGAATGTTTTATATTTTGAACATTATTTTTAACACTGTGATTACCAGCGGAACTATTTATTACTTATCGTGTTAAGCAACGTCAGCTAAGATTTATCTGAGAGCCAGATGCATTCATCAAAAGAGCCACATCTGGCTCGAGAGCCATAGGTTCCCAACCCCTGATCTAGGAATGTGCCTGTGTGAAATGAATGACAGGTTGCTTAAATATGTTCTCAAATCTCGTCAATAACCTTTTTTATCGTTTCCATATCAATTTTGTTACAATCAATTGAGGTCTTGAAAGTATTTTTTTTTTTTTTTTTCAAAAAATTGATTATTTCCTTTTTTGTCACTCCTTTAAATAACATCGAGTTGGGATTTTTGTCTATAGTGTCTTTCAAGTCCTAAACTGACTCGAGATCTGGAATATTTTCCTCCAGATTTGGTTCGATGTTCACAAAGTACTCATTGAAGCCTTGAACTACTTCGTTCATATTGTCATTTTTTGCATTTCCACCTGGAAAATATTTAAGATAATCCTCCTTGGCACCTTTTTTAATAATTATATTTAAAATGCCCCATGTTGTTTTTGTTCCAGTCAAATAATTGACTGTAATATTATTTCTTATGTGTTCGTAGTATGCCAGTTAGTTTGTTCTTATACGTTTTGTATTCCTTTTGTGCCTCTGTAGATCTTTGTGTTATGTTGTCGATTTTACTGTTTTCATTATATTCGTCTGTATAATAAAAACAATTACTCCTGGTGTGAAAGAAAAAAAAAAGTATCTGGATTCTTACTGTATCTAATTGCGGACTATTGTGATCGATGCTGCTGAAGATTTTCAGTTCCATACATTCCCCGTTCACCAATCTTTTGCCCTATGAATGTCTTTACGTGCAGATGAATGTGCACCTGAGTACAGATCTTCTTGTTCGGTAATCCCTTGGAGCATTGTAACTTTGTAGTCCAATTGCAATGTTTGTTTTCTGTCAGCTTCCATTGTTGTTGTTGTTATGAGAGTTCTAATATTTGTCCAGATCTTTGATGTCTTTGGACGTCTTCTGGACCCTCATTCAGTTTGATATAAATTTTGAGGTTTGGTGCTCCGAGTTCTCTGAATTTTTCCGTTCCCTCAAGTCGCGTGCTTTCTTGGCGATTTCAGTATTGTGTTTAGTGAGGTTCATGTACACATTTTTCCCCTTTAGCTTTTTTCCCTGTGTCAGCAATGGCAATTTGAATTTCCTGTTCACAAGCTTAACGATGGTGACTGGTGTGGTGTTGTTGCCTCTACTATTCAGTGAGATGCAGGCATCGATTGTGTTAATATCGGCATCAATTCCCTTCGGTTCGCTTCCTTCAGCGAGTATATTAGCAAACTGTCCTGTCGCTGTGATCACAATCAGTAGCCATGAAATTACAGTTTTTAGTCAAAACTGCCATGTTGGGAGCGAAGCTCTTCTAGTTTACGTCCAATTTAGTAAACAATGAATTTGTTGGGCTGGAAACATGGCAAAAACAAATGCCAGAGTTTCTTCCTGGTGTGATCGTGGCTAATAATTATGCAAGGCCTCGACTTCGGGCTTGATAATTGCACACTGGATTGTTGCTAAATGTTGCTTCTTAACGACCTGTGTGTGTCATGATTTGTCAACTCAAGTTTTGTTTTTGTGGTTATGTTCATGGTAAATGGTAAATGGGTTATACTTGTATAGTACTTTTCTACCTTCAATGTACTCAAAGCGCGTTGACACTATTTCCACATTCACCCATTCACACAAACATTCACACACTGATGGCGGGAGCTGACATGCAAGGGCCTAACCACGACCCATCAGGAGCAAGTGTTAGTGTCTTGCTCAAGGACACAACGGACGTGGCGAATTTGGTAGAAGGTGGGCATTGAACCAGGAACCCTCACGTTGCTGGCACAGCCACTCTCCTTAACTTACCACGCCGTCATGTGTATATCCTACCCAGTGCTCATACTACCTTATTTCTACTTTCTGTTTGGAGCAATGATGTCCACAGCTACTCCCTGATGAGTGATCAAGAGAATTATCTCTCTCCAATCACTAATGAGGAGTTTTTTCCTCATATTTTGCTGGTTCATCGTTTCCTGTTACATCTTGCTTATTGAATGTTTATGATGGCTAAATTGTAACTTATCCTACCATGTCTCGTGAGTTTTTGTCCTCTGACCTGTGTTTGGCATTGCCTTAGCCGCATACGTTATATTTTTACCTTTAAACATTTTGTTTCTCACTCATTGACTGTTGCTTCAGCCACATTGATGCTCCCTTTGTTAATCCACTACTTGGTACCTAATAAATTGACCTTCTGCCTGCATGTCACCATCTGTCTCTGCATCCTGGCGTCACGCCAACTGCAGCCATGCATGTTTTTGTTTTTGTGTGTCTAATGTAAATGTTGTACTATAAGATTAATGAGTCCGATTAAGGGTTTTTTTTTTTTTTTTGGTTGGGTTCATAAATTTCATAAATACGATAATTGATATTAAAAATACTTTAACCTTTCAAGCTTTTCTTAGAGGTTTTAGTGAGTATTTTAATTCTAATTGAGTTCAATGCAAACTAGAGGTTTTAGAGTCATACTGTACGTATGCAAGAAAAAATACAATGTGGGGCTTGTGAAACATAAAGATGTACACCAGAGGTAAAAAATATCATTTTGAAATAAGGAAAAAAAAAATAGATTTTCATTGACTTCGACATTCAGCACTACAAAGGACTTTGGAGGTCAAAATGTGCCATTTGCTGGGTAACATTAACTCTGGAGCCCATGAAGATTCTGCCATATTTGAAACTAACATATTCTGTCATACCCATGATTTTCCGCACTTTTGTTGTAGCAGTCTGCTCAATTTGGTTACTAAGCTCGGGGACTCTGATGGATGGGTCACGACAGGCTGCGGTGACTCATGTGCACTGTTTGGATATGAGAAAGTGAGAAATCGCTGGAGCATTCAGACTTGTGTGAATATTCGCATAAAGTGTCTGTCAAGCAACGAAGAAAGCAAAATATTGTACAATGCAATGTTTTTAAAAAAAAACTGCTCTGGAAACAATTGGATATCTTTGGGAATGTAACACAATTTCAAGTTTTTATTAAATTCTTGAGAACATCATTAAGCTACATATTGATTAACACACAATTGGGGCTAGTTTCAGAAGATTTTCATACAAACCAATCAACTGAAGATGATTTATAAGCAATAGACTGGAGCCTAAAACTAATATATACAAAACAATTGAGAAAAAAATTATAATAATTAATATATTCAGCATATCAGTAAATG